>NC_091821.1:464437897-464697897 GCF_038994185.2 Dermacentor albipictus | reverse complement strand
CGCCCCTGGTGGGCATGCGGGAAGTCGACGCTGAGTGCGCCGCGGCGGAGCGGCGCAGGGATACGACAGTGAGCCCACTGCCCCCTTCTAGAACACTGTAGAGGCACCGTAGCAACCGTCGGAGAACAACGCCCCTCCTCCCTCGCCTCAGCCCCCTGCCTCGCGCGCCACGTGGACAAGGCACGCATCCGGTACGCGTTCCTCACTCACGCACGCGAGATTGAACCGCGTTCGCCCGCTCAACCTTACACGCTTTCAGTCATACGGAACCTCAAGGCGACGGGAACGGAAGAAATGCGCCAGGAGTACCCATATAATTGCTGTCGCAATAAAGATAGCCAGCAAAGCTGAAATGTGCGGCACCGGTGTTTAACACTGGGTTAATCTCGACGGTTCATCAAACGACGGCTTGGTAGACTGCCAGATCCTCGGTACCCATTTGCTGCTTGAGCTCGGCTGCAGAAGCCTGTTCTTGTAGCCGTGCTGCAGCATCCGCACGGTGTAGACGAGTTCATTCCCGTTTCTGCTCTGCGGCGTTGCTCATCTAAAGCTGCCTGCTGCTCAGGAGTAGGTATGACGCGTGGCCTACCCATTTTGGAGCTGGAGAGGAACTGCTGCGCGCGAACACGGCTGCGACGGAGAGCAACAACTTCAATAGTGGCGCAGCTAATCCAACACCACCTAGATAACAGAAGGCCTTTTCACCCCGATGTGTGACGTCATGTCACATAGCCCGACTGCCATAGAATCTCATTGGTAGCGCAATAACCCTTCTACTACAAGACGAACTTCCACCAACTAGCCCAACTTGCCGCTCTAATGCTCCCGAGTAGGCAACATTGATTTTGACGTCACCACTTTCATCAAGCCAGGCTTGTCACTGGAAATTTTGAGCTGGCGTGACGTCATGTATCGCAGTAAACAGGCCTTACGCTATGTTGGTGGTGTCGGTTAATCGTGCGCCTCTCTTTCTGTTTCTATTTTTGCCCATGCGCATGAGGTTGGGCCGGAGGAGTTTTCTGCATACAGGAGACTGACAGATGGACGGACCGATGGATGAATTGGCTAGCCATATACAGCTTCGTTGTAAAATTAGCTTCTTTATGGAATGTACGCTTGCTGCAACAATTTATCTTTGTAGCAACAATAGTGCACAAAATATCGACATCAGCGCTTGCGCTCGCGTCGTCGTCTGTCTACAAGATCACTTTGCAGACACCTGGACTACCACGCCATATCATATCAAAAGGTGTCAAACAATTTCATTTTTCGTAGCTCATTGCACCGCCAACTATGTAAGAATTAGGCGCTCAAAGTATCACGGAAAAAGCTGTGTTTGAAATATTGTCACGTAGTAGCGATGATGAAGAATGTTGGCTGAAAACAGAGGCTTTGAAATTTAACTCTTCATTGGGCGAACTTTATGCCCAGAGGAACAAGTAACACTCAATAGCAACGAAAGTGGCGAGCAGAAGAATTTAAACACGTGTAGCACTCGCAAAAAAAATACCATCTAGAACAGCTAAAATTTACCTAATTTGTAGTTTGTCTCCTCCCGGTTCTTGTTTCTGTCGAATACTGGCCATGGAGCGCCTACTTTAATTTTCAAGCTTGTTGACGCTGCGGTGTTGAAGCATCAACATCGCATTGGAAGGCCTTCACCTTCAGCGGCATTGAGTGTATTGCTTGAAAATTTTAAAGAGAACCTACTATTGCAACTGGTTTCAGCAGGCCAATTCTGTCTTTCTCGACATTGATGAAAGGTCACACCATGGGACACTACAAACTTGATGATCGGAGGATTAAATAGGTGTCTTTCTTTGCCCTTTGCAAAGTCGTACTATTTAAGCACTTATACAAATGTATAGGGGCCGCTCATATGCATTATATCAGGTTTATTTTACAATTTATGCACTTCATGTCACCAGAAAAAGATACCGCTTTGTGTACTGTTTTGAGCCCACTATGGTGGTTGGACTCAGAAACACACTCAGTTTGTTCTGCGATGCACAGAATAATTGCTGTGGCATATTCTTTGATTGCACAGCCCTGGATACGCTGGCCAACCATTATTAAACGCCAGAAGAAATTAATAGCACAATGCATGTGATCAGATACGTAGTGTCTTACTGCATTTTGTTAATTCTTGCATGTTAAAAAAACAAGTTGTCACACTATACCAATGTTACACGATATCTACTACTGGGAAATCATACACTAGTGCATAATTAAAAAAGTACGAATTTATACCACAATAATAAATAAATAAATAAATATTTGCTATAGTGCCCAGGAACAGCTAGAGAGCCTTCGCACAGGTGCACTTAAAAAGCAATATGCAAGCCAGAATGTAGAAGGACGACCAATTCGGTAGGCAAAGCGATGTGCTATAGAGAAACAAATAGGGAAACAGAAAGAAATGAAGTGTAAAAGGAATTTAATGTCATACGGTCTATTTACATTTATACAAAACACAGGAAATGGACGTTGCATCTCGGCCACCTGCTCACTGAATTTGTTGAGGGATCAAATACATGAATAATAAATGCATTGTCAAAGATGCTGCAAACGAATTTTTGAGCGCTACGCACTGTCAAGACAAGTAAAACATGCATTTTTTTTCTTAAAAGAATATACTCGTACATCCCAAAAATGTGACCAAAATAACTGATATCAATGCTTCCATGTTTTTTGTCTTGTAGTGAGAAATACGGGCGCCAGCAGAAGACGAAGATGAAGAAGACTATTGTTGTTGGTGGTGCTCGCGCTCGCCCCGCTCAGCCGTTGTCTTTTCTGTGCATTAATTTAGAGCGCCGAGCGCATATAACCTTAAACGCGTGCTATCAGTCTGTTTAATGAGTAAAGAAAATATCACACGAACTTCAGAACTAGATCAGTTCGAAACTAGCAAAGGAGGGCATGTAAAGATGTAAAGACCATGAAATGAACAAGTCGAGGACGAATAGGTTAATGAAATTATTTCATTAAGGAACCTTTTTTTTTACATTTTTGTACATATGCAACGGCCAGTGAAAAATCTCAATGACGCTGTCATTTGTTCCAATCTATTACGCAGGAGCAGCCAGCCAGACACCAGTCGTGTATTGTGCGGAATTGCACCGAAATTATAGCCGCATCAGAGAGCACGTAGAGAAACGAGGAGTTCTGCAAAATATATGAGGGCGAGTCAAATGAAAGTGAGCCAACGCGAATTTATGACAAACTGGGTACTTTATTTAAAAGTAGTCTCCATGAGCATTTAGACATTTGTCCCACTCACTAACTAGTCGCGTGATTCCCGTCTGATAAAAGTCCTTGAGTTGCTGCTTCTTAAAGTATGTAACTTACTTTTGCACGTCATCGTCCGACACGAATCTGGCTCCCAGCTTTTTTAAATGCTCCAAAAGGAAGAAGTCACAAGGCGACAGTTCTGGGCTCTATGGCGGATGTTGAAGCGTTTCCCACTTGAACTTTGCCAGTTTTGTATTACCCACATCAGCGACGTGGGGACGGGCATTGTCGTGAATCAAGATGACCCCATTCGTCAATTTTCCACGTCATTTGTTCTTGATTTCGACGCGACGCCGATCCGGCGTTTCACAATATCGGAAACAATTCATAGTGTCTAGAGATTTAGAAAATTTGATCAGCAATGGCACCTGACGATCGAAAAAATAAGTCAACAGCACCTTTCCGGCGGAAATGAGGGTCATTGCTTTCTTTTGGGGTGGTCAATTTGAATGTTTCCACATTAAGCTTTGCACTCGTGTCCGGATCAGATGAGTCAAGGCAGCGCTGAGCCTCTCCGTCTTCTGGCGGTGGTTCAAAATCTTGGGCACCCATTGCGCACACAAGAGCCGATAACCGATATGTTCATGAATTACGGCGTGAACCAAACCGTGACTAATGTTCGCATGCTCTGCCAGTTCATCGATGCTTATCCTCCCTTCTTGTATAATCAGCTCATCAACCTTTGCAATTGTGTTGGGGGTGGTTGCACAGTGATGGACCGGTCTTGGATTGTCTGCAACTTTCACGTTCCTCTTTGAACCTTTTGCTCCAACACTTCACTGTGGCAGATGAAATGCAATGTTCAAAGTACACGGCAGCCACACGGCGACTTTTCGGGAAACACCTTCAGCTGTGGAAAAACCTCACGACACCACGCTGTTCATCTTGTTCATCAATGTTCATCAATGTTCGCATGCTCTGCCAGTTCATCGATGCTTATCCTCCCTTCTTGTCTAATCAGCTCATCAACCTTTGCAATTGTGTTGGGGGTGGTTGCACAGTGATGGCCCGGTCTTGGATTGTCTGCAACTTTCACGTTCCTCTTTCAACGTTTTGCTCCAACACTTCACAGTGGCCGATGAAATGCAATGTTCAACGTACACGGCAGCCACACGGCGACTTTATGGGAACACCTTCAGCTGTGAAAAAACATCACGACACCACGCTGTTCATCTTTTGAAGTGTTCATTATGTCACGCAACTGTGTTCAACCCAATGTGTGAGAGCAATAAAGAACATCTATCCTCACACTTGCTTGTCACTCTTGCAAAAGAGAGATGCCTGTGCGCTATGCGTATGCCTCGAAGATAACGAACGGAAGCATTATTGCGCGGGGTGAGTTGACTCACTTTCATTTGACTCGTCCTCGTACACTAGGAATGCGAAGATACAATGGAATATACAAACGCGAAGTTACAGCTTGATAATGGGCAAAAAAGTGTCCCTGGAAACAAATTTCACTGCACGTATACACAAAACCTCGCCACAATATATTTAAATATATGTATAAGTATCCAATAAGCCTACATATCTAACAAAAGGTCACTGCATATAATGTGTCAAACAAGGCAAATAAACATATTGCGCAATCACAGATTCACAGGTCACAGAATCCCAGGGCCCGCATCCCATCCCTCCACTCCTCCCGATGTATCGCGCTCGACGGAAGGCGGCGGGCTTCCTCCCTGCTATTCTCCTTTGCGCACACAAAACTGAGCCACCATCGTCGGCTAACCCATGCCACCGCCCTCCCCCCCCCCCCTCCTCACCACGCTTTCACTCGCACATACAGCATACGACGCGCGGTCACGATGTTATCGCCCTTGGTCTTTATACGCAACATGAGGGTGACGGCAGGAATGCGCCTGGAGTGTCCATATAAATGCTATCCGAATAATATAGTAAGAGTATCCGGCAAACGAAGCGTCCCGTAGCGCTTGACTTTTCGCAAAAGAAGTAACAAAATCAAACTTTCACCATGCGACAATTAGCTGCGCCACAACCATGTCTTTCTTTTTTCTGTTGGGGGGCGGGGGCACCGCATTGAAAAAAAAAAGCAAAGGAAAACATGTTGGTCACGATCGAATGCCTAGCCTAGTTTGGGCACCTAATGCGGTTACCGAAGGAATATCGAAGAAAACGGGAGACGCTTGGCCCACAGAGAACCACACGCACACTGCTCGGTATCCTACAGCAGCGATACAAGACTTTCCGGAGAGGTTGCGCTCAAGCGAACGCGTCACAATCCGTCGAGTCCACACAGTGATGGCGGCAAGCGACCATTGTTTCTTATTCTTGTCTGCTAGTCAGGAAGCGTCCAAAACTCTGCCAGGAAAAATCCACTCGGCCAGAGAAAACCGAACGCGCACCCAAGTGCGCCGCGCGGTGATCGTGGTAACACGAGAAAGACGCATGAGCTCTGACTGGCTCCGGCAGCGCGCGAGTAGGGTAGCGAAAAAAAAGAAAAAGAAAGAAAAAAAGAAAGGCTCAATGTGTCCTGCGAATAAAAGTTAAAGCAGCAAAATAAATAAGAACGTAGTTAGCTTTGCTGGCTTTGTGTCTTGACATGGATGCGTTGGCGCAGGTGAAAAAAAAAATATTATTTTTTCTGACATGACGGCACAAATGATCCACCACAACGCTTCGTCTCATCGGACCTCGCTGCGTGCTTCATCAACATGTTTGATAGTGTGTTTATTAGGCTTGTCTCGTATGTTCCGATGTACGACTTTACAAAAGTCAATGCACCTCTGGCGTCAAATGTTTATTACAACATCAAACCCACAAAGTTCCGAAATCGAAAATCTAAAGCGCAACTTTGGAAATGTCTATGCATCTTTCACAACGAAAGTTTATGAGAACTTTTTAGCCATAAAGTTTGGAAATTGACATCCATGCGCTCCGTAGATTCCGTAGGTTGATGCCGCGACGAGCTCGTTCGCCATCGAAACGCTTTGAAACTTTGTGCTCGGCCGGGGCTCCTTGCGTTATATGACTCCCGGTGCATGGGCGTTGCCGCGAAATCCAGCCCAAGTTCGTAATGTTCGCGGTGAAATGGCTTTTCGAGCTTGAAAAAAGACGTTCTAGACAAAACCCATAATGATTTGTGGCTCCAGGGATTGCTTTGGTCGGCGGTGCATGGACAGCACAAAAAATTTCGGTGGGGGGGGGCGGCAGGGCTGAGGCCACATAAGCTCCCCCCCCCCCCCCCATGGCTACGCATCTGAGGCTGCCAGTTGGTAACTGCTTGTCTATCTGGCAGCTAATTTGTGCACGGGCAATATCGATACTGCTTTCCCAAGTGCTACAAAACGTACTAGACTTTAGGGAACTAGTGAAGATGCTTGTGAGAACAGGAAGGAGTACACTTGCGTACGTCTTAATCTTTTCAGACGCCACTTTATGCCGTTGATTGAAAACTTTGTTTCACCACATTTCTTGCATCTTCAGAATCACAGAAAGTGTAAAGCTGCAGAAAAGATTACAAATTTTCATTTGTTTAGTGGCTTTTGTCAAGTTTAGAGAATGTGGGCTCCATGCGTAAACTCACTACATAGACATGAAGTATGAGAAAACTATTTTCCGCTTTCAAAAAGCTTGAAAAGCACTTATCGAGCGACTTGAAAATTATGCCTGATGATGAAATTGTGAAAAAGAATGAAAGAAGTGAACCCACTACACCCAACACACTGACGCCGAGTAGAAACACCCAACCATGTACCTTTCCACTCATTTTGCTAAAACATCCTGCACATTATTCTTAATTGCAGCGCAATTCCAATCATTCCAATTCCAATCAGAGTGGGCTTGGTGGCACCATCCGAGACGCAATGCTCAAACCTTTGTTCGTCTTCATACAGGTGTTCGTGCAAGGGCAAGTGCGCATCGGCGATGGCCTTCCGATACTGATCGAACATCTTCCTTCGACAACGTCATCAGTGCCATGCCTACACGTGCCCTACGCTGCGCTGATTCCGCACGTTGTCGAGTCGACTGACTCACCACCCGAGGCATCATGGGAGGTGGACCGTCCCTTCTGCGCACCGGCGACGACAGCGACGATGTCGAGACCGTATAAAACTGAGAGCCAACGGCGCGCCGACTTCAGTGGGCTTGGTGGCACCATCCGAGACGCAATGCTCAAACCTTTGTTCGTCTTCATACAGGTGTTCGTGCAAGGGCAAGTGCGCATCGGCGATGGCCTTCCGATACTGATCGAACATCTTCCTTCGACAACGTCATCAGTGCCATGCCTACACGTGCCCTACGCTGCGCTGATTCCGCACGTTGTCGAGTCGACTGACTCACCACCCGAGGCATCATGGGAGGTGGACCGTCCCTTCTGCGCACCGGCGACGACAGCGACGATGTCGAGACCGTATAAAACTGAGAGCCAACGGCGCGCCGACTTCAGTGGGCTTGGTGGCACCATCCGAGACGCAATGCTCAAACCTTTGTTCGTCTTCATACAGGTTGGTGATAAATGGTCCTTTTCTAAATGCTTGAGAACCAGCTTTGTTGGGTTAGTGGTGCTGCCAAGCCCCGGCTGTCTTTTTCGCTGTTACTGTGAATCATTGCATGTTGTGCGTTTGCTATTACAACTGAGTGGAGATGTGGAGGAAAATCCGGGGCCTAAGATTGACGAAGTTCTTAAAGTGGTTACTGAAATTCAGGCCTCTCAAACGCTTCTTCAGACCGGGTTACTTAATGTGCAGACTAGGCTGACAGAAATTGAAGGAGCACTCGCATCACTTAAACTATACCAGGAGAAGGTTGATAAGTGTGAAGTAGCAATTACGGCCGTACAGAAAGAAGTGTCACACATGGCCAAAAAACTGGATGATCTAGAAAATCGGAGCCGCCGCAATAACGTTGTCATCTTTGGTCTAAAGGAAGACAATGATGAAACTAATACATCCTTGGCAAAACATGTCACGGAGAGCATATTTAAAGAAAAGCTAGGCGTAGAGGTGCGATCACTCGAACGCATTCATCGCATTGGTAGAAAGACTAAGAACAAAGAACGACCAGTAATACTACGCTTGTATGACTTCTCTGAAAAAGCTGCCGTCCTTCGTAACTGTTTCAAACTGGAAACCAATACCATATCTATTTCTGAGGATTTTTCGCCAGCTGTTCGGGAAGTGCGAAAAAAATTGTGGCAGTCGTCGCAGGTTAATCGCGCGAAAGGTGAAAAGGTGAGCCTTCGGTTTGATAAAATGAAGATTGGCAACAGCTGGTACGCGTGGGACGGCGAGAAAAATAAAAGAACGGTGATTAAGCGTGCACACGTTGACGATGACGCTGTTCCGCCCGGAAATGATAAATGACCGCAAAACACAAGCACCTTGACACTATTGTGCCTTAATGCACGTAGCATTGTGAACAAAAGAGAAAAATTAGAAGAAATTGTCTTGTTGTACTCCCCTGACATCATGGTGATTACCGAAACCTGGCTGCACCCCGACATTCATGACTCTGAAGTAGCTCCAGTGGCTTATAGCCTCCTTCGCACAGACCGTGACGGTCGCGGTGGGGGCGTAGCCCTAGTAATAAAAAATAGCGTTTTATTTCACAAACACGAGGGCATACCTAGTCATGAAAGCATCTGGTGTACCGTCAACGTGTGCGGAATGTCTATTCTGATAGGTGGTGTGTACAGGCGTCCTAACGCTTCCGTCGAATACATGATGCAATTGCACGATTTCCTCCACACCAAGGTAAATGCCAGAACCAAGCTGATATTAACCGGCGATTTCAATCTGGCAGGAATAGACTGGGATAACCTAACGTTTGGGGCTAGGGAAAAGGAAAGCTGTGACCAACTGCTGAAAATAATGTTTAGCTTCTCATTATCGCAGCTAGTTAACCATCCAACAAGGCAGCAGGGAGGCGTCGCATCAGTGCTAGACCTGGCATTTGTCTCAAACACTTTCGAACCAGAAATTAGCATAGAAGATGGTATTTCTGATCACAAAATGATTTTGTTGACCTTTTCTGGGCTGACGTCACAGGCGGGTCACCAAGATCATCCTTACACTGATTTTAAAGATTATAGCAGAGCAGATGACGTCAGCATCATAGATTATTTAGAAACTGTGTTTGAGGATTTCACACTACTGCCTTCATATGATGTTAACGGATTGTGGGAGAAATTTAAGGGTGCCATAAAACATTGTGAAGAAAATTTTATCCCCACAATACGTAAACGAACAAATAGAAAAACACCCTGGATTACCCGCAGTATCATCCACTTGAAAAGAAAAGTGCAAAGGATGCGCAGGAAGAAACATAACCCAGGGGAAATCGCGCATCTTTCGGCTGCGTTGAAATTTGAATTAAAAAAGGCGAGAGATAACTTTTTCTCGAATACTCTGACGAACTTCATGCACAATCAGCCGCACAAATTCTGGCGCTATCTGTCAAAACCTGAAAACCCAATAGTAGAAATTGAAATCGCAGGTGTTCCTACCCATGATGCACACACTATTGCTAACGCTTTTAATGCCCATTTCCAATCCGTGTTCACACGCTCTCCCCGTCCAAGTGATGTTTCGTTTGGATCTGATCCAGCGATGCCTGACGTAGTTATAGCTGAGCCAGGCATACTGAACCTGCTCTTGAACATTGACACAAAGAAAACGCCCGGCCCCGATAATATTTCGAATACGTTTCTAAAAAGATTTGCTGCCCAACTGGCTCCGTTCTTACACAGGATTTTTGCGGCGTCTCTCCAAGCAGCTGCATTACCTTCAGACTGGCTCGTCGCAAAAGTAATCCCGATTCCCAAAGGTGGCAATAGGTTGCACATAGACACATACCGACCAATTTCTTTAACAAGCTGTTGTTGCAAATTAATGGAGCACATTATTAACAAATCCATTATTAGTTACTTAGAAAACAATAACCTGATATACCCTAACCAGCATGGCTTCAGGAAGGGCCTTTCTACAGTGACACAGCTATTGGAAATTTCGCATGACTTTGCAGAGATAATTAATTCCGGACTACAAGGAGACGCCATATTCGTCGATTTCTCAAAAGCCTTCGATCGCGTGCCTCACTGTGAACTGATCGAAAAACTTAAACTTATTGGAATTGCATCTAACACTGTTGCGTGGATAGCATCTTACCTCTCACTCAGATCCCAATATGTATCAGTAAACAATAATGAGTCAGAGAGCCTTGAAGTCTTTTCTGGTGTGCCACAGGGGTCCGTGCTGGGGCCATTGCTCTTTCTTGTGTATGTCAACGACATCCCATCATGTGTTGAGCCTAACGTAACCGTACGTCTTTTTGCAGATGATTGTGTTGTCTACACAACTGTTCGGTCTGTGGATGATCAAATTAAACTAAACACCTCACTAAACAGCATTGCCGATTGGTGTGATAGGTGGGGAATGAAGTTAAACATCAGTAAAACAGCATGCATCACTTTTACACATAAAAAGGTACCTAATATGTTCACTTACAACATAAGAGGCACGGCTATAATAAGATCAGATACTGTAAAATATTTGGGTGTGACATTCTCAAGCTCGCTCAAATGGGACACTCATATTGACATCACATGTGCAAAGGCATTTAAGCAGCTCAATTTCTTACGTCGGAAATTGGCAACAGCACCATCCGATGTCAAATTAACTGCGTATAAAACCCTCGTTCAACCAATACTTGAGTATGCCAGCATTGTATGGTCCCCGCAGCAGTCTTACCTCATTGATAAACTTGATAGAATACAGCGCATGGCACTTCGTTTCATTTATTCCAGATACTCTCCATACGACAGCGTCACTGCTTTACGTGAACAAGCACATATCCCGACTCTAATATCAGGACGGCGTATCGCTGCCTTGAAGTTTCTTTTCCTTCTTTATCACGGGCACATAAATATTGATAAAACAAAGTACATTAGGCCACCCTTCCAACATTCCGAAAGAACAAATCACCGTAAGTGCATCAGGCAGTTTTCTGCGCGTTGCAACACATTTAAATATTCATTTTTTCCATCTGCAATTGAAGCCTGGAACCGTCTGCCGGAACCAATAGCACAAGTTGACTCCATTGAAGTATTTGCAACCAAGATACGTGCACTTTTTTATGATTAGGTCTGTTTCCGATTATGTACTGCTTCGCTACAACGTTGTGTTGCCCAACTGTGTTTTGGCCGTTTCCCGCCACATCTTAATTGTTCGTAGCTCTTACCACTTCCCTGCATTATATGCCTTGTACTAATTGCTTTCGTCTGTCGTTTTTTTTTCGCGTGTTATATCTTTCAATTGTAATAATTGGCGTGTTTCATTGCCTTCTACTTAATTGTTCGTAGCTCTTACCACTTCCCTGTATTATATGCCTTGTACTAATTGCTTTAGTCTGTCGTTTTTTTTTTTCGCGTGTTATATCATTCAAATGTAATAATTGGCGTGTTTCATTGCCTTCTATTTTGACCAACAATGTTTCGTTGTTTTGATTGTGACCCACTCCTGTATGAGCCTGTAAAAGGCTTACAGTATTGCTAAATAAAAAAAAAATAATAAATAAATAAGCGTTTAAGATGTATGCGAAACATTTTAAATATCGTTACTTTCCTCAGTGCTTTTGGCTGTTGATGCACTATCCTGCTCTACAAAACGTCTGATAGGGTTAAGCACTGCAGGAGGAATAGCACGCGCACCACAAGGAGGGGAACGTTTGAGGCGCTTCATACACCAGAAAACAAGGTCTTCATTGACTGATAGCATACACACCATGCCAGGCTGTGAAGGAAGGTTATTTGAAACGTTTTCTGCCCTATATACAGAAAATTAATGGTCTGCGAAGGCGTCAGGAGTGGTCGAGAGAAGACCACCAATTCTACATACATACATCTTCAGTGCTCTCTTTAGACGAGTGAGATCACAGGAAGATGTAGAAATACTATAAATTACGTGTCACAAATTCAATGTGGTCGTAGTGATCATTCTGAACACAGCAACAACAACAACAACAACAACAACAACATAATAATAATAATAATAATAATAATAATAATAATAATAATAATAATGTAATGAAGAAAGGAAGAAATGACATCCCGATCATCATCAAGAGCGGGGGGCACAAGATCCGGCTCGAACACCACCATCTAGCTCTCGCTACCTACTGTTCTGAGCTACCGCCTGTTTGTTGGACTCGTCCAATAAACCTCCTTACAGTAATAATAATAATAATAATAATAATAATAATAATAATAATAATAATAATAATCTTAGCAGCAGCATAGCAGTCTAGACAGCCTACAGAGCTAAAAAAAGGCTAGGGCCCCTAAGATAGCAAGCCATCCAGAGCAGGAACGGGCGCAGAACGCGCTGCCCAGTTCAGGAAGGGGAGTCCAAATGGCCAGGCGGATGGACAGAAAGCTCTGTATGCCAGATATAACCATGGAGTTGTGGTGTCGGGCTCTACAGGCGTGATGGGGCGAAGGCGTACTGAAGAAGAAAGACGAGTGTTGTCCAGAGAGCTGTCACGTACCCTGCAGAATAGACAGAATACGGCAGCCTTGCGCTGGTATTGCAGGGTGTTCCACTTGTGGGCTTTGAGGCGATCCTCTTAAGTTGGCACGAGCTTGCGACGACCGAAGGTACAGAAGTAGAGGGTGCATGTTTCCTGGTACTGAGCAAGCTGAACTTTGACAGCGAGGTGACTTTGGTACGGGGACTGTACTGATGTACAGTACTCAAGTCATGGCACAATTACAGAAGTGTAGAGTGCTCTGGAAACCTCAGGTCCACAGGCAAGGGAGACACAGGACACAAACCCAAGAATGTGACGAGCTTTAAATACAGTGCTGTTGACATATACGGAAAAGTCGAGAGAAGGCCTGAATGTTACACTCAGGATAGGAAGTGCCCCAACAGCGCTTATAGGGGTGTCTCCGAGGCAATAGGTTGAATATTGTTAAGAATGGCGAGCTGCAAGGCGAAATTGCCACCCAATTACGACTGGCGGACGAGACGCGCATACTCCACTCTCCGTCGCTGCAGCTAGGAGGCGTTCGAAGAAGCGGGCTTTGTGCTGAAAACCGCCTCCATCCACCAGCCCCATCGCCGTTGTGACGGAACGAGTTTCGGTGGGCGAACAATGGTGCCGGAGCTCTCCAGCGCGGACCTGATCTGCTACGCTTGAGCAAGCTGCCGCGGGAAGGCCGTTTTTTGTCGGTTCCCATGGCCCGACCAGACGCAAGACAACGAGCTACGCACCATTGTCTCCGATACTTCCCGGAACGGCACCCCTCCGTGTGTGTGTGTGCCGTGTATGTGTGTGCCTTTGTGTACGTAAACTGTTCTGCGGGGCGGCGGCAAGTTGACGATGAGTAAACGAACATTCGCCGCCTTGTATCGCCGGTGGATCGAGTGTATAAAAACTGTGGTTGTGCGAATGCTGAGGACACACTTCTCTTGAGCAGTCATGTTAGACTGAGTCACTTCTCTCATGCAGTCCTGTTGGACTAATACTCTTTTTCTCAAGCAGTCATGTTAGACTGATTTAATTTCTGTAAATAAACCCATATTCCTCGTTCTCGATGAGAAGCAGTTCTTCCCTTCATCAACGTCCTCAGCGTGGATAAGTTGGACGACGGCATGCGCCAGCTACCTTCGAATTCATGCCGGACTCCAATCTTGGCAACGGATCTCGAGCGATGGGATTGAGCCCCCAATCCTGACAATATGCAGCAGTTTTGTGGCTGATACACATGGCAGCACCTTCTTCAATGCTTCTGCAAAGTTTGCTGTTTGCAGGCCCAGTCGTTCTTCTTTACGAGACGTATTTATTTCAAGCACGTATGCGGTATTAGCCCCGAGAACGAACACGAGCGGCGCTGCGAGCGCCGCTCGCGTGACGTCAGGGCACGGACTCGCGCCTGTCGTCTGCTACAGTTCGGGCGTTGTACGGGCGCTTTCTGCGGTGTTTTCGTTTGTTCGCCCTCGTTCTCTCTGCTTGTATACTTATGGTGGTCGTCTCAAATATATTTTTATGGCGTCTTCCTTTGCGAACATTTATTCAAAGAGCTAATTTCTTAGACAACAATGCAGCTCTCGAAGGCAACGCTACAGTGCCAGCCGAAGCGACGCAGACCAGCCCATTGCGGGTTTTTCATACGCGGATAGACAATCGCAAAAGCATAGCCTATAGGAATCCAGTCGTGATACCATACCTGCCGCGGTGCAACAAGTATGTCACAAAGCTGGCTATATATGACTTCTACAGCAGCTACGTTGATTTTATTCCGCTAAAACAGGTTTGCTCACGACGAGTATTTCATGGTATAATATCCAATTTTTGCATTTCCTCACAGAAACGCTCGGCAGTAGCACGGTGACTTAACTAATACTGGAGCTTAGATTCTACACGCCTCACTTGCTTCTTTAACTGCTTGTCAACATTAGGCGGTTCTTCACGTGTTTATTTCTTTTAAGCGGCGGAAATTTGAAGTAAAGTTAATGAAGGCTTACAGCTATTTACAGAGTACAAATAGTAATGTACCAATATATATTCCCTTTTCCGTGCTACACGTTCAACTCACCTCTTTAGAGCGCGTTTGTTAATGAATAATAATGCATGTTATGTTCCTCTTTTTTTGTCTATGTTACCAAGTGTATATCATTTATTTATTTCAATGCCGCAGTGTGTTTTGCATTGTTATCGTGGAAATATTTCACTGTGCTTTCATACATTGTATAACTGCAATGTTTTATGGCCACTATATAGATGTAATTTATATGGCGCTTGATGTGTTACCCCATGCAGCCATATTGTACCTAAGAGGGTGAGATTACCTCAAGCCGCGTCTGTGCGGCTTTTTCCCTCATCCACCTCCATTTACCACTCCTCTGTACATGTGTGTGTGTAAATGGAAATTAATAAATCAAATCAAATCAAACTCACTTGAGAAATTTACTGGTGCTTGTTGCTTGAGGAATATACATGACGAATCTGTTTGGCAAACTGACACAGGCTGCTCGGCCCAATTTTTTTAGTGAAGTATGCCTGCTGGACCACATAGCTGCAGCCACAAAGCAGTCGAAGCGTCAATGACTAGTTGTATGGGACATATTGAAGATATCGAAATTCCCCCTGTGGAGGGTCAGAAATCAAGTGAAAGTATATGCAAGGCTTGTGGTGCTTTCTTTATGAATGTTTGCGATTGGATTGGAGCAGACTTAAATTAGCCTGCAAGGTTCTCTTTTAAGTACCGACGAAGCGAATAGTTATCCGTTTGTATAATTAAATAACGCTGGATCGAGACATGGTGAGACAAAAGGTGCTTGAATTTTCCTTTTGTAGGCAATCTAAGCTGCGTAGTAGTAGCTCGAGAATACTTTAGCCATTCCAGTTGGCACTGTAAAAAAATGCTTTATGGTTTTAATTCGAAGTTGAAGTGAACTGATGGGTTTCGCGACCATAGCGTGCCTCGCCATACGGACAGTCGATTGCTACCGTTACGTGATCAGGGGTGTGCCATATTGTCGATAAAGGCTACTGAGGGCTACTTCCACATTTCACATTGTGTTGACAGTTAATGTGTGGGAAAAAGGACGATACTCATACTGAGGAGCTTTGCAAAATATTCTTGAGGAAGTTGCTGCGGCCCCTCTTAGCCAACTGAGCTAGGAATGTTAATTCAACAGTGGATCGACTTTTGAGGTTGTTGCATAAATCTCCATCAAGGAAGGTTCGCGGTTTGTGAATACCAGTGAATGTACTATTCCTTGCTTATGACAATGCAATAAAAATATCAAGCTGTTGGTTGAAGCATTTTTCGCACTTTCCCTGACTGCAGCTGCACTTGTAAACTTCCGACAACTTCACCTGTACTGAATTGTTTGTTTCCATTCATCACTTAAGTGTGGACATCCAGGCATGTAGCCAGATTTTTTTTTTTGAACAGGGCCTGAGGCGATTTTGATGCCAAGCAGAATGGGAAGGGGGGAAGCGCTTTTGGGCGAGTCGAGGCCGCTCGGTGCAAAAGCAATCTATGCAAAAGCACATTGCTTTTGCATCGAGCGGCCGTGGGCGAGTTAATTGTCAGGAGCAGTGGTAAGAGAGAGAAAAAGTTAAACTTCGCTAAAAGGGGCGCACTCTAGATAAAATCCAGCATCACTCAGTATGCTTCATCTTGATGAGAAACAATCTACTGATGATTATTTGCAATTGTAAGTATTTCATCTAAGTTAGTTTGCATTACTTGGGAAACACGGTACAAGTTCCCCCTATGTAAAGCTTTTACTTTGCGTATGTGTTCACGAGAAGTGACTAAAAGTACTGATAGATTGCTTCAAGAAGAACCTCTCGATGGAAGTGTGTTACCCGGTCATGCATCATACGGGCAATTCGACACGAATAGCGTTCAGGCGTATTCTAGAAAAGATTTCCATCCCTGTGACAATCTGTTGGCGTTTGTGGCGTAATCAGCACTTCTAATGACGACTTAAAGATTTTATGTACAATTTTTAAATATAAAACGCGTTATTTACACCTTGATTAGAGTGGAGATAGCGCGCGCTGACGCAGCTGTGAAGGCGCTCTCTATCAGCAGCCGTCCCCTAGCAGTGGCGCCGCAGCGGGCGCACGGAGAACTAGGCCCGAGACGCCGTTCAGGCGTGAACCAGCGGGCCGCACTCTGTGGTTTTTCATCGAGCGGCCGTGTCTGCATAATATTGCTGTGGAAGTGTTAACTTTTTAATCAAACATATTCTGCGAAGATGCGTTAGGAACTTGGTTTTGAGTTAACGTTTTTCCTGATTCAGTTATAGTATTGCAGCAAGAAACATCTTTCAGTTATAGTATTGCAGCAAGAACCATCTTAGTGGAAGCTGAGGAGATTTGGGCAGTTAAACATAATGACCGCGCAAAGCACTGATGACACCTTTTTACCTTCCCCACAGCGCACTTACACCATCTGCTCTTTCCATAAGCAAAAAAGAAAGATCAAGAGCCAATTACAGCTTCATTGACTCAGTGCGTGCTGCTTCTGAGGCAGGCATCAATCCTGGTATACGGCACTGCATGCATAGGTCTTAAATGATGCAGGTCCTATAGCCCACATTGCACCAGCTGCACATACTGCAAACAGATCACTTTGCATTGCTTAAGTATAAGGACACACAGACGCAAACATGATAGTGCTGTGTAAGGTTTCCTTGAGTGCGTCAGCGTTCTTAAGTGCTGCACGAGTGATTTATCCCCATCTAGCCGATAGGACGCCTGCAGTTGAAAGAAGTTAGTAAAGAAGTGTCGAGAACTACTAATCTGTATTCACATGCCGAGTAGAAGAGCGCACTGTCAGCTGGAACAGACGGCATGGCTGATGATGTACTTTCCATTGTTGCGCTACTAGTGTCTTTCGCTTTTGAAAGTTGTCGTTGCCGCTGTAAGCAGCGCAGAGCTCAGCCGTTAAAGTTTAGTCATCTGAGACCACATATTTCACACACGAAACACGCCGCGGTTCCCCACCCCAAGTTCCACACGGTTCATTCACCACATCACATACAACACGAAGCCAGGACTGCCATATTTTAAAATGACGCAGCGTCAAACGGAACTTAAAATTCATTTCCTTCGACAGATTTTCTCACCTGACTTCGTTGACTCGCCAGTTACGAGCTCGAAGGGCGCTCTAGGCCTACGCGTAATTCACACAACAGGCAAGTGGTGATTATCCACACTTCGGAGTTCGGAAGCTTGTCTCCATTCGTTTCGAGCACAACAATATATACACCCACCAAGCACAGACGTTGCGGCAATCTTGATTCCATTCGATGTGTTAACAGACGAACGCATTGAGACCGGCTGAACCAAGTGGGCAGCTTAGATTTGTCGGAGTCGTTCGAACTTGGCTCGGGTCCACGTCGCACTGCCAGAGCCCACTGTCGTCGGTCGTGTAGTTGTCGGCCTAGTTTCACAAGACTGTCTTTCGGCAACACTGTCGCACGTGTCATGAAGCCAAATACCTCGGGCGATTGTTGGTGTCCGCGTCTTGGCATCGGTGGCAATCATAGATAGCTGTAGGAACCCGAGGCCTCGCAGCCTCTGATTGGTGGACGCCGGTGACGCGTCTAGCCTTTGACTGGTGCACGCAGTCTTTACGTCGCCACGCATCACAGACTTTCTAGCCTCGGTATTCAGCGAAATGTTAGCGCGTCGCGACGCGTCACCCTGTTCGCGACCGACGCTTCTGACACATTTGACGTATTGGCGCGTGCCGAAGTATGCCGACCACGGAGGAAGGAAAAAGATAGGAGGGATCCTTAGGTCACGTGGGCAGCCTTGGTAAGCGAACGTTCCGTGAAGCGACAGTGTTGGAGCGACACATGACCTCTTGCGTCGAAATCACGCAGCAAAATTTGCCGATTTGAATTTGAAGATTTGCCGAAAGGTATGGATACCGGTAGTATTTATTCGGTGCGCGCTCGGCCGGCAGCTGCTAGCTGCTCACATGGAGGTCTCCATGGCTGCTCAGATCTCTGGTCACATTTTCCTCTGACTGCTTGTCCCCGCTTCGGTTGTTTCCTGCAAAGACGTGTTCCTCACTTTGGGCAAGTTTCGAGAAGTTTACAGAACAACGTCAGCGCATTTAGGCAACAGTCAGTCAGCGGCATACTTCTGCAATGTGTGCAGTGCGAAGTCGTGATAGGGAAAGCCACCTCAGGCTGCATACACGATGTCTGTGGGTGTATATGAACGCTTTCTGCTAAAGTCGTACTGCACAGGACGCATTTGTCGGTCAGGTAAGAACGCAGCTGCCAACAAACATGGTCACTGCTAAAAGACACGTACACACAAAGAAGTGTTGTACATGTGACAATCTCGCCTGCTCTTTCTTCGCTCGGTAAACCTCTTGTGTGTAACTCATTTCACCGTATTCAAGTCAATTGAGTCATAGTGTTTGTCTGCTTAATTTAAGTCTTCTGCCTTTACACTCCATATATTTCAGCCGTGCGGTGGGCACATGTACGTTGAATGAACCCTTTCTCGGGTAGCAAGTGCGTCAGCTTGTCACGACATCACTTGAATAATATGCTTATTTTTAATTACACAGTAACTCAACGTAACGGAGCAATAAGGTTGAAGTGCACACTTAAGCAATAGAGCACCACGTAGAATGAAATAAAAATAAAGGAACATACAGCATACAGAACATCAGGAAGCCGAGTATTTTATTTTTGCAATGGGGCCAAAATATTATGCCGAACAAAAGCAAATAAAGCTATCACATACTTGGTAAAAGATTATTAAACACTAAGATAGAATGATGCATTGATAAACTCAATTACAAAAATTATAACGTAGCAGACAGTAACAACCACTGTTAGCTTCTATAAGGGGACCCAAAGACACAATTTGGTGTCCAGGTAAATTACTGGGCACCAAGTGATGTAAGCATACCTGAATATATCGCAATGTAATTTGTCAACCAATCTGTTGACTAGATCAAGTGGAACTTTGTCGTATTCAAGGTTGTTTTCTAGGCTGTTCTTTGCAAACGGCAATAATAACGGAAAACAAAGTTCACCAATATTTACATAAACAAACGTTGGGCCAGTGTGTCACTGCTCTGTGTGTAAAAATAACAAAATTGTTGCACACTTGACAAGCATAGGTAAGATGACTTCGAAGAAGTTACAATATATCGTTGTGAGGCTACGGTTACAGAGAGTTGTTGTACACTGTTACACGCATAATTATACACAGTCACTGACCTTTGTATTGTGTCACTTTAGTCTGCTTTTGCCACACCCTCTCTTGGTGAAGACGGTCTGTTGTCGACCTGGCCGTGCCCCGGATTTTAGAGGTCAAAGTGCAGCTCTTGCCATCTAGTAGCACTGGAAAGTACGTTGCGCGCGAAAATTCGTCGATGCACGCGAGTGGCACCAGCGCCCCAAACGCGATTGCTTCTCAGCTGAAATTTGTTTTTCCAAATTATCGGCTGCCAAGTTACAAGTGCGGCCAAAATGCAGGTGCAGGCCTTTATTCGAGATTATATCGCATGTCCCATAAAAATTATATTGTCCCCAAGTTACGAAAAATGCCGTATCGTGATCGTTGTTTTGCTTTCCCATTTAAAATGTGGTTATCATTTTTGGGATACTTCATATACATTCAGATTTTGTTTGCGTCTGTGTTCTAACCGTATTCCCGCAAGCATGAGTCACTGGTTAATCTATGGTCTAAAGGGTAGAGCGTCGGCCTGCTGTGCTGAGGGAACCGCGTTCGAAACCTGCCGTTGGACCAACTTCTGTCAGTGAGTATATGACAGTGGCTATGTGCCACTCTTTACTTAGACTCTTTCACCTCAAGTTGGCGACTGGGTATGTACCATTGGTTATGTGCCATCCTTTAACGCACAAAGAGAAATCCATTAAAATTTATCGGGTGCTGGTGCAATCGAACCTGCGTCCTATATATTCAGTCAATATAGTCTTAATATATTGACCCCTTTGGCATCGATCCAATTGCCGCTGCCATGTTCGATCACGTGGTGACGCGTCCATTGTTTGCCTCAACTGCCTCCATTGCCTCCGCGGCTTAGCAAAACTATGTTTCGGGAGATAGATATCATAGACGGTAACTAGGCGGACGATACGCAGCTTTGGCCACAGCTTCAGAGAACATGCAAAAGCGCTTCAGAAGCTGATTAAGGTGTGTCTAAATGGCGCGAGCAGCTTACATGGTGCTTGATTTAAAAGCGAGGCTAATTATGTATTCCAGGCTATCCAGACTTTACGTTTATGAATCGAATCAGGATTAGAGCGTTTTGTTCTCCGTTCTTTATTTGGCAAATATTTTGAATCAGTGGCTTGGAACGTTTCTGACTCAGTAAAGTTCATTGGTGCGTTCCCTATCTGGTCATTTCTGGCTAATCGCTCGCGGGTGTGCCCAGTTCCGATAGATTTGTTCATGCAGCGCGCAAAGCTTGAAACGTAGCTGTTTTGTATATAGCAATATCTTGCAGCAAAGATGTACTATCACTAATACTTCACTTACCCATGTGGAGCGTCACCAACACTCAGCTTCGGCCATTCGTGCGCTATCGGTGTAAACCGTCATTTATTGTGCGTACATGGTGTGCATATATTCAAGTGTGCGCCCATTCACTTATTGACACGCTGGCGATAGAGTGAGTAAAATATTCGGTGCCAGTTTTGGTAGATGTGTGCAGATACTGCGCGCGAAACGTACAATGACCGGAAGGAGCGCTGCTTCTTTTGTTGTTGTTTAACGAGCTGTACTCACTCTTGCGGACGTACCGGGGCTGAAGCACTTTTTTTTGACGATTAGCGATACAACGCGTGCGGATGAGCAAATTTCTGTATCCTCGAAGAAAGTCGTACATCTCGAACTGCCGGTAACACGTACGGACCATCGCAGCAACGGTCCGTGAACTTGACTCACAGATTCATTGCATTCCCTAATATGCGTTTCACTTATTTTTCCAGCCAACTACTGCACACGTCTTCAATCCACATGAATGTATCCGGCATCATTGGAGCACAGTGCGTCAGCGAAAACTCAGTTGAAGTTCCAATAGCTAATCGCACAGAAGCAAGATAGAAACGCTAATGGTTTCGTATTCGTGCGCTGTCACCGAGGCGACGTGCGGTGAATCGCGGAAAGCGTCATCTTGTTTCTCTAGAACAAACTGCTCCGCAAAAAGCGTCAATATGCAGACACGCTCCAGTGGCGGACTTCACTGAGCCATTGCAAGATGGCGCAGCGTGTCCTTAGGGCATAGGGAAGTTCTACAGAAAAAGCCGGCTGCCGTACACGCCTCATACATGTGTTTCGGCCGAGGCAATGCGGTGTGCCGCTACGTCGCTTGATTGCTCTTAATGCGATTGCATTAAGTCTACATTCGTCATGCGATTGGTTCAGCAGGAATTCCTCTTTATTTTCATCACCACCAATATGCCCAAACTAATAGAGGGTATGAGCCATGATTTGAGGCCACAACAAGAACAGCAACCCGTCCAGGATCTGGCAGGAGCTCGGCGCTTTTCCGAGGCAAGGATTTTTTTGTCTAACCTTGAGCACGTCACCCTGTAACTGTATTTCTTGCGCCGTTTGGGACATTTCTTAGAAAATGAAAACAACGGTAGCGTACCTGTTGCTAGCGAAAGTCGTCTGACATAATTACTGCAAAATGGCAGCCAGATAGAGCGTGGCTCTGCTACTCGCGTTCTTTGCGTTGACTTCGGCTTCTTCGTGTCGTTCTGGCAGCCTTTCCAGCAAGATATTCGTTTTGAGGGAATGGTTATTTATACCTATATCCCTCTGCGTCGTACAGCAGTAAGCGGATTACTGATCTATCCGTGTTGCACAACTTCCCAGCAGATTTTCTCATCACCGCCTGCACTAGTTTACCTCACGTGCTCCTGTATAAATATACGGGAACGCAGAAACCGTTTTTCTCTGTATCCATTGCACCAATTTAAATGTGGCTCATGGCATTAACATTAATAATAAAATCTACCAACTATTACCATCACTTGTTCACAAGGACATTCTGAGGTGATGGATATTTGGCGTAATTAAAGGGTGCGAAAAAGAATTCCTCAAGGACACTTAAGACTGCTTACGTGTGGGAATGCGAAAGCATTACAGTAGGTTTGGTGAAATCTTCTGAATTGAGCTAGTGACGTACGGGAAGTAGCGCGCAAATTTTACACACTCGTGACGTGGGGCCACCTCCCCATAGGCTGCGCCGTCACGTGCCCGATTACGCGCGCACTAGGCCACACCTTTAGTTAGCCAGATGGTGCTACGTGACGTGTGGAATGACGCAAGCACTAGGCACAACTTTAGTAAGCCGCAACCGTGGAGTTACCGTGGCGTCTGGGAAGCGTGCTCGTCCCGCAGACCCAGGTTCAACTGCCACGCAGACCGCACCGTAAGAATCTTTTTTTTCCAAGCCATAAATTTACTTTGTATACAGGAACCTCGCTGACAAATTCGACGTCTATCCGAGCCCTTTTGACGTGTTTTTTACTCTTGCGCCGTCGGATACTTTTGTTACCGTCGCTCGGACACGCCGCCGACGACGCCAGATTTTCGCGTAGTAGAGCGTGTAATGCTTTTGCATTAAAAACAGGCAAGACGCAGTGCTTGTCCCGTTTCTACCCTTTCATTTTGTACCACGTCTGTATTTGCGCTCTTTATTCACCACATTTTTTTTCTTAATGCAGCTATAATTTTTTTACAACAAAATTCAAAAATTGCGAAATTTAAGAAAACGTCAAGGGCGAAGTCGGCAACTTTGTAACTCAGCAATAAAAGACGATATCACGATTCCGTATGTTGCAACTATGACACATCTAAAGTGAACAAAAATGGGGAGACGCTTAATCTTCGTCTTTAAGAATGGAACACAATAGCACTAAAAGGCCCCTACCTGCTTCTCACGCTTCCTGGCAACTGTAGCTTATGCAACCGTAATCTTTACTGGGAAACGCTTACACCGAAAGCTGCGCACGAAGGCGAGCTTTCTGGTTCTTTTTTCTTCCTCCGCATGGACAACGCTGCCACTGCCGCCGCTGCGCGGAGGCGAACGCCATCTGGTAGTGCTGCAAGGAACCGAGCGGAGCACGGGGTGCGAGCCGCGTTGTTATTGGCGGAAAATTTCCGCTCGCGGACAGCGCACGGCCAACGCCGGCGACGCCGTGCTTTCTGTATTATGTATTATTCTCCTCTCCGAAACATACTATTAGTCTATAAGTATAGCTTTTGCAGGATCATTTGTAGGCGTTGCAAAAAATTCACGTTATCTGTAAATTTAATACAAAAATTGGCCGCTTTGCATGCTCCAGCAGACGCAGGTAACAAAACTGCGATATATGTATTTGGTGCACAGCTGCTGATTTGTGCAGTTTGTGCTTGTGCTTTGTTCAACCCACCGATTAGCTGCGACGCGCAGTCGCTGAGTGGTTATGGCGGGAAGGCTACTAAGCTCGAGGTCACGGGTTCGATCCTGACTGCCATAGCCACATTTTTGGTAGCACAGCAATGCGAAAAAAAAACACGCTCGTCTGCTTAGATTTAGACCGACGTTAAAAAAATAGCAGGTGGTCAAACTTAATCCGGTGTCCCCAACTACGACGTGTCTCATAATCATGTCGTGGTTCTGGCACGTTAGGCCATATATTATTATTTAGATTTTAAACAGCCATTTTCGGTAACTTCTAAAAAAAAAGCTTTGCGGCTGAAACTGCAATTCCTCTGGCTAGAGTCAATGGAAATCTGATCTGTTTCTTGAATGCAACAAATTGCATTAAAGTCGGTTCAGCAATTGTCGAATAAGAGCATTTCTGCGCTTTTCGCACATTTGTATACGTGGAATCCGAGTTGGCCATAAGGTAGCGTTTTCTCTCAAAAACTTATGTAAGTTGCGTGTTAATGGCATGCACGCTTCCACTGAAATTGTGAATTTTCTGTTTCTTCCTGAAATTACCACAACCGAATCACAAAGTAAAGCGTCTGATAGAACCATTCAAGAACCAAACCGACGACGATAGGCGGAAAAAAGAGAGGCCAAGAAGCAGTTTAGTTGCACAACGACATAAGTGGGTCAGTTAGCCACTACGATTTATAACTATGCTAAATATATAGAAAAGCTATATTCCTTGCTAGAAAACAGCAAAATTCATATATTCGGGCTTGAGAGAATTCGTTTTCTCGCCATTTCAGGAGCCTTAGATCGCCATGAATGCCCCACAGGAGCCACCGACCAAGCAGAGCAGTGTAAAGAAGGAATCGACTGGACAGAAGGACTCGAGCGAGACCCTTAACCTGCCTCCGCCTCCAAGGTTAGAGCGCAGATGGCCCTCCTCACTACGCTTCGGTCTGCAGTGTCTGTGAATTGCCCTTATTTCTTGATTGATGCGCAATCGCAAAACAGCCCATTGGGGAAAAAGGTCGGCGTCTGTAGTCTGTAGCCATGAAACGGCAGCTAAAGTCCCATTAGCTGCGACGCCGCGGCACGTGCACGTTTCGACAGCGCAGAGGGAGGAAAAGGGAACACCTGCTGCAGCAATAGCGCGCCAGGTGTTGCGTGAGGGGAGAGGGCATCGCCGCGTCACCCTCGCTCTCACACTCGCTAGCCTGCGTTGCCCACGCGTTCCCAGTCCGCGCAAGCCCTCGCCCTCGTTCGAACTGCACCTCGGTAAGGCCAAATCAAAACGCGCCAAGCGTCTCAACGCGCTCGCTTGCCCGCGAAGAGTTCATATGTAGAAGGAACACCACTCAGCGGTGTTCAATAGGACATTAATGCTTTCGCATTCACAACTCATCAAAAGTGCTTAGGTGTCCTCGGATTTATTTATTTAGGTGTTTATTTATTTACATTTATTTCCGTAAGTTTCAAAGACAATATGAAGTTCGAGAAAGGAGCAGGCATTGTATAAATTCACATGTGTTAACACGTATGGCACAGAGTTGCCTCAGAAACTGCAACGAATATTTAGCACACACGAAAAGCAAGGACTGCATCACAACCATAAGAAAAAGCACCTTGCACAGATAAAAAGCAATACAACCACGTGTGAATGTTAATACATGGAGCTGCTTCTTCAGGTGGTTTATTTCAGGGTATTAAGACGGTTCTTGAATAACGTATTTCCTCCTAAAGAAAATTAAAAAAAGGCACGCAAGTTTGATATTGTAAGAATGGAAGCGTTTCTGTCGTTCCATTTCTTGCTGTAAAAGGGAATGAAGGAATTGGAGAACTGATTTGTTTTCCTCAAAGGAGAATGAACTTGGTAGCGATGATCAGCACACGATGCAGGACGGCTCAGAGGTCACGAATCTTCACTGTTAGGATGAACTTTATGGACAGACAAAAACAGCGTGCCTCCGAATTTAAGCTTTTTCGACAACTGTATTCTCTGCTTACTTCTTAAATAAAGAGATGTTGATCCATAAATATTTTCACACACAACGGTTAAATTTATTAAGTTTCGTTTTCCTTCCTGTTTGGCTGTTGCCTTGGCTCTTTCCCTTTGTAGATCGCTTAATTTCTCAACTTCTTGCGACGCTTGTTTCCAGTTGCCAATATTGCACGAAAATTGCTGTGCAATTAGGGAAAAGCCACACGAGGTAACAGGTGACAGTCATATTGCTCATGAGTTTAACGGTTATAGTGGGGTCTGATGATAGACGCTCTTTCGCATTATTTTGTTTTCCACCTTATGCAACTCATATCGCAGGTATATGCTTCCGAAGATATGCCAGCATCGCGGCGAGCCATCACTCGAGGTAATAATGACGCAAAAGGGAAAGTTAAACTCAACCGGCGTTTTCGCCGGCCGAAAATCATCGAGCATAAAGACCACCTGACTGCGAACCAAATCCCTTTCCTGGTTCCTGAATCAGTCCAAACAAAGAAGGCTGAACTAACGAAGCAACAGCGATGCGCGTGATTGTTGAATAGATGGTGACTATTGAACTGATCTCGGGTCAATCGCGCCTTCATCGAATCGATGAGAAAACTGGCCTTGACACCCCAGGAGATGCCGATAACTCCCGCCATCCAAAAAGAGTGAAAAAAAAGACGACCATTCCATACTGTGAAGATGGAATGGCCGCGAGGGCTGACGACAGTCAAAGCTCTCAAACGAAAAGCCAAAATGCTTCACATCCGCCGCGGGTCGGCCCGAAAGTAGTGCAATGCCGGGCCGACCCGCAGCAAAGGTGAAGCAGGCGTTAAGCACCCCCATACGTGGGCCGATCCCAACGGTAGTGCAATGCCGGGCCGACCGGCGGCGAAGGTGAAGCTGTAAGAGTTGAGGAGGACGTCGGGATGAAAAACTTGGGAGGTTTATTTACATTATTTAGAGTGAGAGTCAATTAACAGTCTTAGAGTAACTACGGGCCGGCAGCAACTCGGACGCTGCGGCCCGCGGCAAGAAGCTCGAAAGGGATGACTCGAGGAATGCTCTAGGAATGCTCCAGGAATGCCCTTCGGTGTCTCGAAAACACGTCACGTTCAGCCAATGGGCGAGCCCGCTCAGATGACGCCATTTTCGGCCAATCGGCGAGCCCGCTCAAGTGTTGTCATTTTCGGCCAATGGTAGGCGCCCGTGCGATGGTGTCATACCCGGCGAAGGGAGTCGCCGCTGGGTCCCCAATTGTCCGAGGGCTTACTTCTCCCTGCGGTCTTGCCTTGCTGACTTGCAATGCGCCGTCACAATAGCCAGGTGGGGGCGGCGCTGCCAGGCCATCGCGGTGCATTACAGCCGTCTTGCTTCGGGACTCACGTTACCTGGAACAGCGCCAGGCTCTCGCTTCACTTTGGGGAATAGTCAAGCAGTGAATAGCTCCACCTGGTGCACACGAAGTGGGGGCCGCCAACTTGTTTGCACGTGCGCGCCCCTGGAATGTGGTACCCGTGCTTCTGCGCTCCTTAATTAGCTGTGGTGCGATTCTATGTGGTCTGGTGAACTCGAAGTAGGCTCAAGAAACGGCGCCGTATCTAGCAAAGCAGGCGTTGACACCTCCACACACGTGGGTCCATCCCGGAGATAGTGAAATGCCAGGCCGAGCTGGGGCGGACGTGAAGCAGGCGTTAAAAGGCCCCTGAAACAGTTCGAAGAAATTTAGCAGACGGGTAGGGTGCAGCTAAAGTTAATCATTCGCACCACAATTTGTGTGAATCGTCTCATATTAAGAGAGCTACGGACGATTACAAGTTACCCTCCGCCATAGCCATGCATTTTCTCCTCAACTCGTTCGCCGAGTGATCGGGGCCAAGCTCCGCCTTCACTGGCTCTGCGTCACGATGGCACGTCGTGTCATCTACTTCCGGTTCTCTAGGAGCGAGCGCGCGAAGCCTCTCCAAGCTCGCCGGCAGCTGCTTG
This sequence comes from Dermacentor albipictus, assembly GCF_038994185.2. NCBI lineage: Eukaryota > Metazoa > Arthropoda > Arachnida > Ixodida > Ixodidae > Dermacentor > Dermacentor albipictus. The sequence goes on along the minus strand of NC_091821.1, from coordinate 464,669,719 downwards.
GCAGTCGACCGCAAGCGAGAGCTATCGAAGCAGCATGCGTTGCGAGCATTCTGTCGCAGCGCCGAACGTGTCTGGTATTCCAGTAACCACAGGCGAGCTGGGCATTTCGACGGAACAGTGCAGGCATAAACTAAAGCTTATGAAGCAACTTTAGCGTAGACTTACGTGAGCGGCCTGATCGGTCTGCACGGTCCATCCACCTGTTCGCGCAGAGCTTAACCAGCCAAACAAAGGTCTAATATTGCTCTAACCAAGTGTAAAACATTTTAAACATTTGCAAAAACAGCATGTTAACGATTACGCTCCCGCGAAAAATACACACCAGCAGCAAAGAAGAATACACTTCGTTACTCCTACTGTGTTTCGTTGAGCTCTGTGCAACCAGGTGGCTGCACCGTGCAGATAATTCACGTTTGAGCTTCTCTGCTCGAGCATCCCGTGAAATGGCACGGTCAAGTGGCCAGGCGGTTACCCGAATACCAGACCCGCGAAACCCAATTGCGGTAGTAATCCTCCGTTGTAAAGGGACGGTTACAAACGCGCATATTCTGGTGCCGATCGGATTGCGACGGTCAGATGCGCTGCAGCCACTCCGCTCGTGTGCTGCCTTGCAGGGGGACACGATCTCGCAGCTTGAAATATTGCCAGTCACTACGCTTGCAGCCCACAACGCAAGAAAGGCGATTCACGGAGCTCACGAAAAGACAGACCGACACTGACCGCGGAGCTCTCGTCAGTACGAAGCACGCAACACAAGCAAGCCACACTTGTGTGCCGGAAGCGCTTACGCGTAGTGAGAAATTGTTCTTGTGCATTCTCTTTCTATTACTTTCTTTTTACAGAAATAAATTAACCAACATTCAAACTATTACGAACATCATTTGTTCACCATAAAGGTGGAAAAATTATCGATGACGCGCCCTGGGCATCCAATCGGATAGCTCGCCCTACTGACATCAATTGGGTGATATAGGTCGTATGGGTAGGGGCGGCTGAAAATTCCGCCGAGCTGGGTGCTGCGATCGGCAGACATGTACATTTTTATAACCTTATAATGAATCACATGCTTTACGCGCAGCATTTAGATGCGTCAGTTATTGATTAGAAGGACCTACTCTAACGACTCAGTACGTTTATACAAAATCGTCAAAATCGTTTCAGGGCCCCTTTAAGCACTCCCCATACGTGGGCCTATCCCGAAGTTTTCGAAGGGCACGTTACAGGTTCCCGAGCCCACAGGTTTATGTGCCATTGAGCTTGGACCCTTTATGCACTATCACGACGATCGGCCCACGTGATGATTTTTTCTTTTGACGGACGCCGAGGACACTACGGAATGTTAGTCATATACAGCGTTCGCTGTAAAAGGCAGGAAAATGTGGACCGATGAACAGATTGAGTTGTCGGCGCTTCAGGAATGTGTGTGCGGTGTGGTGGCGTGGGCGGGGATGGGGAGGGGTATGCCGCTTAAATTTACCGCTTAAGTTTGCCGCTTAAGTTTGCCGCTGAAATGCCGCTTACATAGGGCGCAGCCACCCCCCCCCCCCCCCCCCCTAGGCACGTGCCTGTTGTGTAATAACTAGAAAGTTTGCGTTTACTCATCATTTATTTGCTTAGTACTTGAAGACAGTCATATACCTAGCACCAGGTCGTTTTCTTCCGGGGCTGAATTCACATAGCTTTTCGTTCGTAAGTGTTCTTGGCCATTGGCTGGCTCGCTTCTCTAATAATATGGTAAGCATCATGATTGACTGGAATTCACTCTTACATAAAATCCTCGATAAGGGCTTTTTTTGAATGCGGTACCTGCTCTTAAACCAAGTCATCTTCACCGTCATTTTATTTTAGGACCACTGCTGAACAAACTTCTCTTGCAGCAGCCTGCTGTTACCCATTATTTCTTGCGCTAGCTACATTCTATTGCTGTAAATTTTCTAACCTTCTGACACCATCTACAATTCTCTGGGATCCAGAACTGCGTTTATCTTGCCTTCGTGCTCGGTCTCCTATAGTCTAATACACCTAATGTTTATCTGCTCCACGCATTACGTCGAAGGTAGCCATTCCCAACTGTTCTCGTTCCATAAGGCTAATCTTGGACTCCGAGGCAAGAACATCAGTGCAATGACTCTCACGAAAGTGATGCCAATCGTCGCTTATTGCGTGCCACTTTCAAGTTAGGTCTGAGCTGACAGCAACTTTGTCGTCACTCCCTTCCTGGGGAACGAGGTCACCACTACGCGACGCTCCATGGAAAGCATCTCTAAAAGCTACATTTAGCGTTTCTTACTCAGCACTCATTGAAAGCCTACCATTCAAGGCATTATGCATAGGGCTCAGTGGGGAAATCGGGAAGCTTAGGATATAAACAATTGTAGTTTGCACATTGGAGACTGCTGTTTTGAGTATTATAAGACACTCGTCGTACAATCAATGGACCTCATCGACCGCTGATTGCTCTGCGTGCGTTTGTTTGCTGTATTAGTTGCGACAGTTTTTCGTTCCTCTTATGGGGCGTTGGCAAAGTCACGCCTACGTTTAACTTCTTTGCCAGTGACTGTTGTTCACCGTCTTACCATTGCTGCAAAATTAACGCTCGGCGCAAAACGAGCCCAACACATATGCACAGTAGCACACTTTACTATACTATATAATAAAGCACACTCTATTCAAAATTTCCTTGTAGCTGTTGCCGGCTGCATAGCGAAAGACTTCGGTTATGATCAGATTACACGCGCGACGCGAATCGTGTCCCACATTCTGGAAAATTCACGAGCGCCAGCGATCACGCTGGAAAATATGACGAGTCACGTATAACTAGCCGCCGTATTTGACTCATAGATCAGTACCCGTATTCGCAGAAAGCTCTTACGCTAAAATTGTTTGAAAAAGCACATTCTAGCCCATGCTGATGCTAGACATATTAGGTAAGGTGTCTGACTAATGCTTTCGAACATACGATCGAAAAACGGTGAATTAGGCCCCAGATTTTGACGACCAACCACTGTGCTCTCCGCTGAAATTATGGTTTGACTTTCTTTCAGGGCCCAAGTTCACCCTATATAAACCTGCAAGTGCCGACGAAAAATCCCCAAAAAGCGTTCATGAATTGACATTTTATTTAATTGCACGTATGGACAGCTAATGTTTTGCATGTATGAAATATACATAACATGGAGGCAGTAAGTGTAACACAAATGTAAATCGAGGAGGCACCGGCGAAAGGTTCCGTCCATCTCATTTAGTCCAGTGCAGCGCCGTATGAAAATTATTGTCATAGTCGGCGACATCAGAGTCACTGTATCAGACCACTAAAACGCTGTAATCACTGTTAACGCAATCATGCAGAAGCAAATGATCTTCGGCGCTTGACGACTCAATCAATGAGAGCCGCGCTTTCGCTATAGACCGTTTCATCGGGCGAGGAGGATAGGGCGCGCGGAGAGCCTTTCCTCCTCTCTGGCTTGGGCGATCCGGCGCAGCGCTGCTTGAAAGTATTGCTGTCGCGTGCTGCGGAACGATTTCGAGATGTTTTAGATCGTACTTTGTGAAATTTACGCCATGTTCGTTCATACTAGGTCGTCAGGGAAGCCTTTCGGTGCATCAGTAACTATACTGTAGGCAGAAATATGTCTTGGGGGCGCAAAAATGTGACGCGCATAATCAGCCGCGGTGTACGCGCATTATCAGTCGCGGTGCGTGCATGTGTTGTTTGCTACTTTGCTTATATCGATTTTAATTCAACAAAGAAAACCGGCGTCCCTGTATTACCAGCATTAAATTGCAAATCAGCTCACTGTCTGATCGATTGGCGTAGGGAGTAAAACATAAGAGAGCATGCTCGTGCACGGCCAACCTAAGGCAACCACGAAACATCTGAGCGGCAGGCGCTATCAAATATTTGTGATACACTGGCATCGTTCTCACGCATTTCAAGTCTAGTATGATTGAAATTACCATATGTCTACGCTAGCCTTGCTGCATGAGGCCCATGACGCTGCTCAACACAGCGATCACTGCGGTTGGTGAGCCAGCGCGATACATATATAATCTGTGTGCTTCGGCCTTGCATTTTTGGCCTGTATACAGCCATAATATATGAGAAGGTTCGCATAAAAAGAACGCGATGGCTATTTTTCGCAAAATTTCTGTAATACGTGTGAGCGCGTTGTAGAGAACTGAACGAACATAACCGAAAATAAAACTCGGTTATCATCCTCTGCTTCAAATAAAGGTTTCATCATCCTCTTTCTCTAAAAGGCAAGAGAAAAAGGGCTAACGCCGCACAACGCTCATAAATATATAACCGCTGATGCCGTATGCTTGGACCATGCGCTATATAGAACAAAGATAGCTGTAATCCAGCACCTACTGCTGCTTAGGACGCTCGCGCAGTTCGGAAATGGTCGCTTTATTGGACAAGCTTAATTCGGACTCTAAGGTATGCTGCTATTACTAGCCAAAAATATTTATTATTGGGTGGAAACCTCATCCATCCAACCAAGTAGCCACGCAATGTAACCTGCAGCGTACAGTTCGAAGTCTTGTCAAAGTATAACAGCACAGCTCCTATCGTAGCAGAACGGTACCCACGCGGTTACGATCGTCGCGTATGTTTCATAGCTCATAAACGGCAGCTTAGAAATAGAGGATAATACTTCAATAAGGTCATATTAGTGATTGGACCATTCTGAATACACAATTGATCTCCGAGGCTAATTGTAGGCTCAAAAATGCGCGCGCCCATCGCGCTGCGTGTTCCGTCCACCTCAACGCCAGCAGAAATTCCGGCCATGACGCCTTAAACCACTTCAGCACGTCTCAAAGAACCGTTTACCACGTAGAAGACGCATGTCATACTAAACAGACCGCACGACCGCGAAAACAAACGCCAGAACCTACCGATGAGCGTATACCTGCCATGCAAAAGACCGCTTTCACTCAAGCCAGTATGGCGCTGCTCATAGGCGGCGCCACTGCGTTCACAATATGGCGGCGCCTACGAAAAAACGGTCTATAGGCATGGCAAAATGCGAAAGGTAGGCGCAGTTTTATAGACGAAGCATTTCTTAGCGAGTCACCACCACTCGTCCGTTTCGTGTTTAGCCCCTTTAGCCGATCCCAGAGACTGAGCAGTCTAAAAATGTGCCCCGGTATGTTACTGGAAGCACTGGCCGCTCAGATGTTACTAGTATAATGCTATATATGCGTACATCTATACATTATGTTTAATAAGTAAGCGTAAATAAAATTGTCCGAAAGCACGATTCGAAACGAGGACCCCTAGCACAGCAGTCTGATGCTCTAACAATTAGACTGCGGATGCACTTTTTATTTCTTTATTGCATTGAAATATAAGTACTTTTTATTGAAAGTTTTTTCTTTATTGCATTGCATTTGGACGCACACACGAAAAACAAGGGGACACATGATAGACAACGCAATGAAAGTTTTAAAAATCCGGCGAACAAAGACAAGCGCCTAGATGCGAATTCCACTTATCAGGCGGAATAGAATATCGTTAGGCATTTCTCGCGCGCAAGCCAGCGTGTAGAGACATTTGTCGCGTTTTATTCCAATATCAATTACAAGGTACATTGCGTATTTCGCTTAGCGCACTGAAGAACAGAAAAAACACATTTTACGCTTATCGCTGTACTGTTCTTGGTAAAAATTTGCAGAATGATAGCATTTTGGAGTCCACGTCGCTCAGTGTAAACCTTGGCACATTTAATTGCTTGGTCTTTAACAAAGCAGTCTAAATTTGCATTCGCCTATTGGCATGGGAGCTGCTGCCGCGTTGGCGCAAGCATAAACTTCATCTGCCGTCTACCGGCCGCTGCAGAAAGCAGCGTTTCAGGAAGGGCTGCCGCACGTTGCAGGAGTGGTCAACAAGCGGCAACCCTCGCGGACCAGTTGCTTTCTGCAGTTGCCAGCATGTGGCGAAACAATTTTTTGCTTGCATATTCTTGCACGTTTATTTATTACGCATACTTTGTTGAAAATGACAGGCTTACGAAGCCGTTTGATGCCACACGGACGAAAGTTTAGGCAAATCCATGTACTACCCGTCATTACCATGCTGGCTGAACCGTTCACCTTGCCGCTTCAACAGCGCCAAAGTTCCGTCAAGTCAGAAACTAGAGTTAAGGTATAGGCTCCCTTTCGGGAAACCGAGTGGCGCCACTGCTCTCCGAGTGCCGCTCGCACCACCTCAACGATTCTAGCGCCGCTATTCGATGAACGCCATCACGTGGCCAAATCTGGCTCCACCGCGCTGCAGAGAACATCGCTACTAGATACTTTTCAGTTGTAAAACTCCGCCTGGGAGCGGCGCGAGAAGGTGACCCTCTGCAGTCTCCTCTCGCGAGGTGGCGCTGCCCCCATGGTTGGCCTAAAGCCCCTTTAGGTTGGCCCGGTTGGCTGCGGAAGCTTTCCCAAAGCAGCAGCGCGCCGCCGACTCAAATGCCACAATTTTTTTTGTTTGCTGCACTTCGTGGCGCTAAATATCCAAAGAATAGCCTTTTTACATTGTGCACTCTGTAAAAAGCAGCTAATAGGTGAATGAAGAGGACAGTGAGGCTTTTCGTTAGTGGCATGTTTTATGTACACATGAAAAAAAGAATAGGACCAGTACAACGCCGGATTGATGAATCTAAGCATTATGCATCGATATTCACAAAAGACGCGCTTTCTTGGTTGCAACAGCTACCTTGTGACTGCTTTCTAGTTGACAGTTTGTATCCCCGGAGTAAAACTGCATCCGCATAACAATGAAGAAATTCAGTACTTCGCACGTGAACGCGAACATATGCGCTGCACAACCAAGAAGAGGGAGGCAGCACCCTCTAGGTAATCTAAAACCTTCAAAATATCTCTCCGCAAAGGCCTGCCTCATCCAGGGAAGCCGACACACTTTTGTTAGCAGTCTTTATAAAGCCCAGCATCTTTGACGTCAGGTGCTTTAAGGAACCTTGCTTGAGACTTCTGCACTCAAGTAACTGTCGCAGCCCACTGCTGGGGTTTCAAAGCTTATGTCCGTTATGAATAGATCACATGGGGGCGCCCTTTGTGACTTTACGAATAACATATCCGCACAGGTAATAAACAACATTGTCCCCTATGTTCATTGCTCATTGCTATGCTCATTGCAAGCACATTCTGGTGAGCTGCTTCGCTCCAGGCAACTTATCAACGTCGCCTCAATGGCATTGCGAAGACTACTTTTTGTACTTGCAGGCTTCTCTCGTCTGCTTGAATGTGTCGTTGATGCCGACGAGCAAAGGTCCTGGCACACCGTCCACGCTACCACGTAGCGCTGTTTTAACAGGTGTATACAGGCTTAGAAGGCGGAATATCTGCGTGAAGTTGGTTATAGTAGGATGGGACTCATCTCAACCGAAGGAACGCACTAGTCTAATGTATTGCTGAAAAAAACATGTGAGGGAATTTCCTAGCAAAACAGTGCAATGTGAATGTAGCACAACAAATGTGAACAGTGTGCCTTACCTCCAGTGGATCTTGATGTAACTTAGCTGTCGAAACATAGAGCGCACCTGGACGCGGCAGATCATCGACAATGTCTAACGTCGACATCAGAGTTACTCGCAGCGACTTTGTCGTTTGTTGTGATGCAAAAAGCTTCAGGTTCTTTTTAATTGCATTCTGTTCTGTCAAGTTCAGCAGTTCCAAAAAATCTTTGATGACCTGACATGATTAGTATAACAATTTTATATCCCTTAGGAAATGCGCACGAAGTTCAAAGGTGGTGGTCTGGTACACTATTTTGACGTAGAATGCTAGTACTAGATTACTGGCTTACACTTCACTCATCCGACCGAAACTGGAATATGCATGCATTGTGTGGGATCCCTATAAGAAAATTAACATTAACACTTTAGAGATGGTCCAACGTAAAGCTGTCAGGTTTATTTTTTCTAAATATAGACTGAGTGACTCTCCTACTAGCCTAATGATTCACAATAATATCCAAACGCTACAACTACGCAGGAAAATACAACGACTGAAATTTCTTTTCTTGCTTAAAAACAACTGTTTGTCCCTCCAGCCACAGGCTTATGTTAAACCACTTACAGCGCGCCGAACACGGCATCGTCACGCTGATTCTTTGACGCCTTATAACACCCGAACTAACCTTTTCAAGTTTTCATTCTTCCCTCGCACTGTAACAGATTGGAACAGCCTGCCATTATCACAATTGATAAACACCGATTCTATTGACCGCTTGTATCTTTGATACTGGGGGTATTGCCATATGGGCAAACCTTGTTACTGTTTTCTTCTTTTTTTACACGTGAATATTGTATAATACTTTCCACATCATCCTTATTCTATTCAGTATTTTGCAATGAGCGGTCGTTCAACTTCTGGTACTTTTTTTCCCTCTCTCGATAGTGGTTGCCAGTGCTCATATATGCGTGTGATACTGTTCTAATGTTTGTCAAGTTGCCTTCCTTCAATGTACCTTCTCTTACTCTTATTAGTCGTCGCTTTCATTTTTTGTTTTCTTATAATATTTACATATGTTGCATTGCTTTTGTATTTTCTTTTCATGTCTGTATGTATATATAAGTACGTGCATACGCAAATATTTATGTATTCTGCCCCTCCTGCTTGGGCCCTCATTTGGGCCTGCAGTATTGTATAAATAAATAAATAATTAATAAATAAATATTTAATAACACAAAAAGAACAGGAGTGAGAACAGACAAAGTGATAGGAAGAGCGCTGCACCCTCCTTCTATCACTTTGTCTCTTTCTCGGGTTTTTTCTTGTTTCATTGCCGTTTCATTATTCCACTGCAGGTATGTTTGCTCTCAAGGCGAGCAGCATTTTCCTGGCACACAAATAAGAAACATGAGCAAAACATGGCACGCTTCTGCATGCATCGGCGTCTCTGTCCACACGCACAAACGTTGTTCGCACCACCCGCCTTCGGGCCGACAGTGTCGCGCGCGCCACACCGCGGTCGCGACAGAAAGGGGTCAGGTGCCGCGGCGGAGTTTGACAACTGAAAGTAATCTAGTAACGTTGGCAGAGAAGCCAACAAACCACAAGTGTGGCCAACACTCCGCAGGAACCCGGCTGACTAAGCGCAGTTGACATCGGCACTCTTATTATTCTTGCTGCTTGTTCCTCGATGCTGCTGGTCGGAAGATACATGTTCGCAGGTGTTATCTGGTTAAAATTTTGAAATCAATGCCACACGACGCGCTGACAGCTGTTGCAGTATGACGATGTGTGCAAAAACAACAACAGAACAAACACATTCTTCTTTCTTTAAATCCAAACACGGTGCTGCAGAAGTTTTACATTTAGATGTACCCACGTGAAATTTGCTCTTATAACAAACACGTAACGCATGCAGTCTTAGTCAGCGCGTGTGTCTGCTACATATGAGTCCCGTAACACGGCTAAACTTGTCTTTGACGTAAAACGACATGTAAAAGACGACGGGGATATGGTGTCGTCGTTAGAATCAACATAGTATTGTAGGCGTGAGTGCAAAAAACTGTATGAGTGCATGCAATTCCTCGCGTAATCCAGCTGAATCGCATTTAGCTTCTCTACACACAAGGAATACTGGACGTGACAGCGCCTTTTTTTTAAATAGGCGCACTCACACCTTGCAGCTGTCGTGCATGGCTAATAAGAATTATAACATATTTATATCGAAATCGGAAAGGCTCAGAGGCGTTGCCACCAAGCGCATTAGGTAATAAGGCGCTTCGCAAAATCCATGCTCCTGATGATGAGGTGAAAGATCGACCTGCTCTAGAAAAATAAAGCTCACTGGCGATTGCCTTACTCCCTAACGCGAAATTTGAGCGCAAATCCGCACGTGTTTTCAATTCGCGATATATTGAGGCAAATAATTTGAAAGAGACACGTAGCCGAGTCGGCGATCGTCGGAAATCTTAGGGCGCTTCTAAAACTTTTACTGAAGGACTCTACCTCCGCTTTGTCATTATTTGCGCCGTCGCCACCATGGCAAATCAGTTATGCTGAACCATGCAAGGTTATGGGAGGTTCGTGAAAGAGAGAAATGGTCATCCACCCGGCTGTAGCACTATCACCATAAAGGAAACCCGTGCGGATTTCCCTGAAAGAAAGCTTCAAAAAGAGTGGTCCGGGTTCGGGTAGCGGATCCGGAACCAACTCTTTTCCGGGGCAGTCGTGCTATCATCTGAGCTAACCAGAGACTGAGACTAGCACATTGCTGCGTTTGTTTCGAGTTTTCCATCCATTCGTCTATGGGCTATAATCTCTCAGCCTCCTGATTAGCTCAGATATTACCAGGAATATCAGCGAACACTTTCAAAATTTTTTTTTTAATTTGATGTGACAGACAACACAATTCTAGTCCATGAGCTGTTCTGCTTGGAGAGGCGGACACTACCTGCACAAAGAATTGAAATGCGTAAACGACTACTTAACAAAACTTTAATTATCTATTTTTTTGTTATTTAGACGATTATACATTTCAATTGTTTGTGCAGTAATGTCTGCCTCTTCGAGTAGTCCAGCTGACGGACTAGAATTGTGCTTGATTAGGCAATTAAAAAAAATAAATTGAAAGTGTTCGCTGAAGCACCCTTTATATAGGGCGAGCACGCCAGAAAGCGGTTGATCTCGAGGGTTTGATCCGGGGACCGGGACGCATTTCTTTTTCAACTACGAATCTTTCTTGATGAGAAAGCCGTATAATCAAGTGTCTTTTGTAGTTTAGGATTACTCTCGAGTGTCTGACAATTTTCCTCCTTCACATCCCCACCATGCGCAAGTGACTCGCCTGAGCACAGTGTGCAGGCGTTACCTGCATGCTGGATCCTTGAAGTTCTGCGTATCTTGCCTCCGACAGCAATCACGGGACCGTGCTATGCCTGCTAGGTCTCGCTGCGGTGACTACCTTGTGCGCGGTTGGCGCGGTCCTTGTGATCGCATTCAACAAGGGTAGCGACGACGAGATGATCATCCACTACGAGCCGTCAGTTTCGGAGCTGGGCAATTACAGCCGTTGGGCAGCAGTCACCGACGCAAGGCCGTGTGTAAATGCTTCCAGGTGAGGGCGAGTTGTAGCTGCTTTGTACATCATCTTCAGAGACAAGACGTTAAAAGGGCCTCGAACAATTTTTTTATCAAGGTCGAGAAAATGCACTTGAAGGTAAAATAGATTATTTCAGAAGCACTTTCTGACAAAAAGTACTTCACTGCGTTCAGCAGAAGCGGATATTTTAGCAATAAAAGGTCGCCTGTAATCCCCTTCGTGGTGATCCCGCTCCTTCTTAAATGCCTTGCACTGCAAAGACTACGGCGGACCGGGGCGTGCCCGCAACGCTCCGTCTACACTGAACGTTAAGGTGACCCGCAGTTCACATTTGATTTTGTATGTTCGGGTATATGCCGCTATTTACGATGTTGGCTAGGGAGCCTACATGCAGGGCTCGCTAATGTTGGCGCCTACGACGCCCCAGACGCGGTTGTCATCAGCGAGCCGCAGTGGCGTAGATACCCCGACGGCCGCTGTGTCTACGCTCATAGCACATGGCCTCCGAGTTCAGGTGGCGCCTGATCTCCAAGACCATGCATAACAGACCGCAGCTACGTGGAAATGTAGCTCGCAAGCAAAGCGTTTGCTTTGCGTACGATAGGTCATGAGGGCACGTTCGCGCTCATATGCTCCCCTATGGCCATGCTACTCGGTGCGGACTGACTTTGTCCAATACCAGCTTGAGCGACTGATAGTAGCTACATCCAACTTTCGCATTTTGAAGCACTGTCAATAGCTCAATATGAAGCGAAGTCTTCCTAGGCTTCTAGCCGGGAGCGGCCAGGAGTGAACGCGCGGTGGCAAGCGTACGTGTCGTCTGACCTTAAAGTTTTCCGAGCTTCGAGACTATTTGAGTGTTGAAAACTAATCAAACTTAACAAGACTCGGCGGCTACGACACCAATCAGCAGTATGGGCAAAGTCCAGCTCTGCTGTGGAGCGTGAGCAGATGATAATCGGCTACTTCTGGAAGTACGTGATTCAAACAGAAATTTGGGGATGGGGGAGGGAAGCAGATCTTCGCTTACCACTGCCTGTTTATTAACTGTGTCAATTGATATACACGGTAGCAGTTTGAAGAAGCGCACTGGTCCAAACACTCTTCTTGATTGAAATTAGCTGTTGACCAATAGCAGCCGCGTATGGCAATATGTTTCATTACGAAGTAAAGCGTTCAGATAAGAGTGAGGAGCATGCAGGCTTCTGTTGAAAAGAGAGCGTTCAGAAAGAGGTAACTTCACGCTCCGCTTGCGAGCTCCACGCGCCGCGCACGACAAATGCCGCCGTGGCGCGCAGTTCAAATTTCATTTTGAATCTTAACGTAGAAGCCACGACTTCTTTGGTGCCTACGGCGCGCTGAACATAAGCCAAACGCGGTTGGCCTCAGCGAGACGCAGTGCGCTTAGCCAGGGGACTCGTGGCGGCAGCTCGCGGCGACCGCGGTATCTACGCCATGTAGCCGACCACATCTTGATGTCAGCTATCGGCCAATAGCAGCTGTCTAAGGGAACGACGAGATAGTGCGTCTAGAAGAGAGTGAGGACCGGGCCTTCTGTTGAAAGGAGAGCGTTTGAGAGAAAGGTGACTTCGCGATCCGCTTGTGAGCTTCACGCAGCGCGTACGACTGCAATACATGGCTGAGATGTTCAGAGCAGCGTATTCGATCTGTGGACTGTGTTTTTTCACCAAACCTAATGGGTGGTTCAGGACCCATATTAGAAGAAGCTTTAGATTCCTCTTGATATATTTGTATATCAAGTAGCAACGGCTGAACCGGCGCTTTATTTTCAAACCATGAGCTAACGCGCGGAAGATGAAGATGCGACGCGATGGTCATGACGTCCGTAATATAAATCTTCACACTAATCACCCCGGTGGACGGAAGCGGTCAGCCTGGCCGCTAATTAAGCTAGCGTGGAATGCTGATGGAATGGTTTGAGGCGGGAAACATGCATGATTTCTTCCCCGTGGCAGCGTCGGTCAGTCGGTGGAACAACAGGTGTAACGGGGTAGTTCGCTGGGGAGGTCGGTTCAATTACATTGTAAGGGCCGATGTACCGAGACTGAAGCTTTTCACATAAACCAGGCATTCACGCAAAGGTCAAAAGCAGTACATGGTCACCAGAGTAGTAGAAAACGACACCGTGAGTGGCATCATAATGATTTATACGACCTTCTTGGCTCACCTTAATGTTTATGCGAGCATATTGGCGATATTGATCAATACGGGACACAAACCCTATTGAATATTTGCCCGATGCTGGGCATCGTGGAATCCATCATCCATCTTCATGGTGGATTATGGTAGCGGGTGGCATGCCAAGTGACGGGTGGCACAGTGGGTGATGGGCGGCATGGTGGATGCTGGGTGGCACGGTGGACGCTGGCTGGCACGGTGGGCACTGGGTTGTATATCATCGTGGGCACATCACGTCAAAGGCAAGTTGTGTGATGAATTGAAGGAGCAGCCATTGCTGTTCGGAAGCTCATGGCGCGCTATCTTTATGCGATGTTGAGTCTTGTGAAGTGTACAGTCTGTATATACATGTGGCCAAGTATGCGGCGATTTTCATGCCATAAATAATCCCTTTGTAAAGCACCATACTATGTAGCATATCATCACACTTTATTGAAAAAACATAATTGGACTTTTACTGTATTTACTTTTGCACTCGCTTGCCCCAGCGACCTGCTTCTGTAAAAAAATCTCCGAAGATTCTTCCGCAGAGAAGCAAGGTGGTTCTCCGGAGGTGGTGCTGGTGGCCCCATTGGATGGTCACTTATGTATTTCTGCAGGCAGCCTAAAAGAAGAGTGCAATAAATATAGAAGTAAATTGTTTTTGCAATGATTTGTAGCAATAAGTGAATGAAGGAAATCTGCTGCAATCACTTCAAGTGGAAGATCTTTTTCAACAAAAGTTTCAGATAACAAAATGCAGCGAATGGTACACACAAACATGCTACCCAGTGCGCAAGCCAGCACAGGTTTATTTGCAGTGAAAATGCGTACACATGCACCACACTGTTTTGCAGATTTACATGGGATTTTTGTATGTTTTTTGCCAAAGCCATGCCTTTTCTCATCTGGAGGTTGGCTTAACAGCAAAATTTTTTTATTTGCATGGCAGCTGCACTCAAAGCCTTATGGGGTGGATATTTGGCATTTGATTTGCACAATTTGTCTGCTCTTCAACCACCCAAATTCCTGTCAGACTGGGAGAGCCACAATTTGGCTACACTGTCTTTAACGCACGCAGGAGAGCTGCAAGATGTAGGCTGTCTGGGTTGTCCATTCTATCATTTGTTAGCGTTACTTGTTGCTCGTGCAGTTGGTGAGGAAGCAGGTTGTAAGTTTAGCATTTGCCATATATGCATAAAAATTTTTATGCAAAAGCTGTAGTGATGGCTGGCTTGCAAGCTTTATTTAGCTGCAAATGATGGCAATCAATGTTTTAAAGTGAAGCTTTCTTTGCGTCTTCGCCCAACATTACGGGCGCTGCTGCTGCTATGGTCTTGTAGTGCGTGCCGCTGGATTTCACGCAACATCACCAGATGGCGCTCACCTCTGCACAGCCTGACCGGCGCTGCTGTGCCAGCATTCCAGTTTGTGTGTATTGCACGTGCTGTGCTTGTTTTAATTTCTATGCGAGAAAAATGCAGATGCTGGGCTGTGATAGTGTAAAACATTACAATCGTCTTAGCCTTAAGAGAGCGCTTTGAGCTGGAATCTCAACACTGTGTTGGCCATGCATATGGAAGGAGCCCGTAAACACGCGCCAGCAAGATAGCTCCAAGGCGTGCACTCGACGTCGAGGACACCAAGGCCCGAAAGAAGCGTTACACGGCACAGGAGCGTCTTCGCTACGCAGTGAAATGTAGTAAAGCAGCAAATCTAGCTAGTAATGGTCAAAATATATCATTAACCCGCCGTAAATCTATACTTTTTATCAAATGTTGGGCATTATGTAACTCCAGAAATAGAGTTTAATACTACTGAACTTAATAATTTCTCTTTAGGTAATGCTTTTGTTATATTTGGTAATCTTGATACTTCACTTTTTTCTTAACTACTGGAAGAAATAAACTTTCAGTAGGAGCATTTGGCGGAGGTGGTCCATGGACAGTAGTTTGGTTATGTTTTACTGCAAAAGCAATAGATTATATAGTTACAGTTTTATCAATCATAATACCTATAACTTTTTTAATTAACACAGAAATTATTTCATCTTTTTAAATTTGCTTCACTATTAAAAATACCCAGCTTTGATATATAGTTGATAAAATTAGAAATAAAACCACTAACGCTCATGCTTTAATGCTTGTTCAATACTATCAATTACAGGTAAAAGTTCTTTAGGAAACTTCTCTATGCCAAATTTACGGGCATTAGATACATCTCTTTCAGCTCTTTTACGAATGTTTTCCATTTCAGCATTCGCTCTTAAAGCATCAGTAAATCATTAGTTGTAATTACAGCAGCAAGTTCAGGAATTGGTGCAGTTATTGCAAAACGTTTTTCTGAAGCTGGACATTCACTTTTGCTAATTGGGTAGAAAAAATTGAATAAATCTACCAAATACACTGATTCGTAAGGTTGATGTAATAGATGCACAACTTTAAGAAATGCAATAAAGGAAGCAGAGGAGCAATATGGACCTGTAGATTGTCTAGTAAATAAGGGCTAATGCAGTGCAGACCGTGAACTTATTATAATTGTAAACTGTATACGTAGCTAATTGAAGTATGCACAGCCTCATAATTCAATTAAAATTTAATATTTCTGCCATGATGCAGTGTGCCATGTGAGGCAATGACAACGTTCAATTCCCTCTCAGAAATTATGAACATTGACTCGCAACAACGCCTCAAGCTAACATGTCTCCCTGTGTGTTCTGTGGACTGTGCAGACAAACAAAAGTGGTGCACGCAAGGTAATGCTTAACATCAACTCGCCACTCTCGTATTCGACTAAACGCTGAAAAATTTAGATTTGCCACCGAAATCACCGTTAATTATTGTCAAACAAAGCAAACAGCGTACAAATCTTCGTGTACATCCATTCTCACAGTGCATAGGATCCGCCATTTTTTGTGTTCTACTTTTCAATCTCCACATTACTACTTTGCTAAGCTAACCTACATCTTCAATGTAAAAAAGCTTCAAGAAGCATCGTAACATAATACAGAGCAATCTTTTATGCTCGTTGGTTTTAAAAGAAAACACATTTCTGGTCATAAATTTATTTATTTAATTCCTCAAAGAACTGTTGTTGAGACATTACATGAGGGAGATGAAGATGCGATGCGATGGTTAAGCTTTTACAAGACCGGCAATAGAAAGAAAGGTCGAGGGCAGAGGTTGGACGTCGGCCGTGGACCAGGAAAAATAGAAAATAGCCTGTGGTTCACTGGACAGCGGTGTTGCAGGCAAATGTTAGGAAGCGGAGAATGGCATCCCAGTTACGGTGGTCAAATTGGATATACATGGACAGCATATCACTGAGCCTGCGATGAAATATCTCTGCCAGTCAATTGTTTATGGTGTGGTAGCCGCCGGTTGTCTTGTGCACGGTGTTCCAGGCTCGGAGAACTTCATGAAGCGTTTTCGAGAGAAATGCCTTGCCGCGGTTCCTGAAAAGGGCGCAAGGGGCTCTGAGGGGTAATTAGACAGCTTGAAGAAAAAGGCAGCCACTTCAGAAGCAGCCCTTGTGCTGACAGAGGAAGTTTCCACGTAGCGCGTCAAGTGATCCATCAGTGACTATCCGCCGGTCGCCGTCAGCATTCCCGGGAGAGGGCCTCAAAGGTCAGTGCCGGTGACAGGGAATGTAGACACTACATGCTGGCCCGGGTAGCGGCTGCAGAATCCCGGCGGGTGCGGTGCTACGTCGCGTGCGGCATTGTCAAAGAGTGCATGAGGCGACGTGTGGAGCTATGCTGTTTGAAAGACCTGAATGGAAGGATCGGCTGCGTATTCGCACACGGGTTTTGTGCTAACTCAAGTGGTCACACGTGAGGTTGTCGTGAGGAGTCTGAAATACTTCAGCATGGAGAGAGCTCGGAACCAGGGGAATCTGTCGATGGCCCTCCGGGTGAAAAATGTTGCGGTAGAGAAGAACGTGCTCTAACTTGAAGAGCTTTAGCTGACTTTGAAGCCTGGTGTTAGGTGAGATTGAAACAAAGCTTAGGCGATCCCCGATGCGGTGGCAACAAGGATCAGTGTGTTGGTGACCGGAAAACACAGAAGGGCGGCTGGATGGCAACTGAATCATGGAAGCAATAAGTCAAGCTCAGGACGCGACATCCGCGTGGTCAAGTTTACGAGGTGACGTAACGAGTTCGAAAGATGGTGGCGGCGGGCAAGGGGAAAGTGCGTCGGGGTCTTGATGCTTGCTTCTGGACGTATACACGACATCAGAATCATGTACTTGTAATCTGAGGATTCAGCGGTCAAGGCATCCTAGTAAGTTTTTGAACGTTGATAACACAACAATCAGGCACGATGATCGGTAACAACAACGAAATGCTGACCGTGTAGGTATAGGTGAAATTTCGACGCGGACCATACAACAGCCAAGCACTCTTGTTAGGTGACTGTGCACTTCTTTACCGTGGAAGTAAAAACGGGATTGCCTATGCAACGACTTTCTCGCGAGACGCGCGGTCGCGCTGCAGCACCACGGCGCCAATTCCTTGGCCTCTAACGTCAGTGTGCAATCATACCGAACTACGCAAGCCCTCTGTGTGGCGCTAGGCATTGTTGAATTAATTATTTTCTCAAAGTAAGATGGGTTCGGTAATTCGTAAAGTAGGACTTAGACAGAAACTACAGATGTGATAGTGGAGGATTTTTAGTTGAATATGCGAGAAAAACAGAATTCTGTTACGCGGAAACTCGAACACAAAGCCCTTTTCCAGCTACCATTTGAGGTCTGTTTTTAGGAGCGGCGTGACCAGCTCGGTTCCTTGCAACACCATAAAAAAAGAAGAACCGGGAATCTGACCTTCGTGCATAGCGTTCGCCACCAGCGTTTACAGGAAGCACATTACGGTTCCATAAGTTGCAGTTGCTGGGAAGCGTGGGAAGCAGTCAGGGATCTTTGAATGCTATCGCGTTCCACTCTTAAAGATGAAGCGTAAGCGTCAGCCCAAATTGCTTGGCGATCAAGAACCACCACACGTACTCACCATGGAACTTGGCTGTCCATGGCGCGCTGCATGAAGCCCTCGAAGAATCTCCAGGTACCTCGCAAATGACAATACACACCGATAGTCAGTCAGGCGGGGGCGCGCGTATTACGCGCCTGCCCACACTGACTCCATCGCAAGGAAGATAGCACAGGCAAGCAGGAGGCTGCCATGGTGCGCGCAGTCGAAACTCGGGTGTGGTGGGTTCTCGGCCACTGCGGCGTACCAGGGACCGAAGCGGCTCACGCACCTGTGAGCTCGACACTACGAGAACTCCGTCAACACTGGCAACATACGCCGAAGGAGATACGCTGCTCGCAGGCTTATCGCGCGCTTGTTAAGTACTCGTGCACAAGACCCGCATTGGCACTGCACTTACGCCGGATGCACTTGAACGCTGGCGTGCACAAGACGTCTTCCTGACAACACGGTGGAAGAGCTACCACCCACACAAACAGGTTGCGCAGCATGCGAGACGGCAGGTGCGCCGACTATGAGGCACTTCTTGCCGGAGTGCCCAAAGTATTCAGCGATCCGGCGAAACCACCGGGCGCACGTGATCAGCTTCGAGGAGTGGATCCGTCCCTCACCGAAGGTCGAAAGTGTTCAGCGAGCACTGTTCACTTTTGCTGCGAGATGGGGCATTCTCCGATTGGTGTAACCGTACGGGGAAGCATTGCTCGGTTGCTGGCCCTGTCCTCATCTCCCAATTCCCTGACTTCATTACCCTTATCACGCCGATGGGCCATCTCTCGTTTCATAAAGCTGCATCATCATCATCATTCCAACAACATGAGCCATCGCGCCGAAAATGCATACGCGAAGCGATGATGATGGGTATGTACAGATGAGGAAGACGACGTCCGTAAAATAAATGCTCACAACATATACGACCACATTACATATATATATATATATATATATATATATATATATATTACAATTTCAACCACAGTTAACCCTATGTTTTCCTCGACGTCTTTGCCTGTTGGCTTTATGTGGTCGCGACTAACTAAAAAAAAAAATCCGCCTCTATTTATTTATTTACAGTACACCCTGCAGCGCCGAAGCATTATAGCAGGGGAGTGGGTACAACATGAAGTGACTAGCACGAGAATATAATCACACAAAAGGGAGGGATGACAACGGAGCAATGCATCAAAATAAAGATAAGTAGATAAAAAAGTACATCAAAAAAGTACATCAATAAAGTGCGTCAAAAAAGTACATCAATAAAGTGCATCAAAAAGTACATGAAAAAGTACATCAAAAACAGTACAAGAAAAACAGTGCAAGAAAAACAGTGCAAGAAAAACAGTGCAAGAAAAACAGTGCAAGAAAAAAGTTCATTCATCCTGCAGTCATTAGTTTGGAAGACAATTGCAATTACAAATCATTGATTAGTCTTAAAAATGCATCCCGAGGAGCACTCACAACTTCAACTGGCAACTTATTCCATTCCTAAATACTGCGGGGAAAAAAAGAAAACTTCATATAGTTAGTTTTGCAGGAAATTTCACGTATTTTGAAACTGTGGTCTCTTCTGTTTGATATATAGTGGGGTGCTTTAAGGTATTTTAGCTTGTCAATGCCTGTCGCGTCAGTGTATATTGCGTGCAAAAGTTTCAATCGGTGCTTCTGACGTCTTATCTGTAAGGGCTCTAGTCCGATGTGTTTCTTTATTGCTGTTATGCTTGCGTGTCTGGAGTACTGCTTTGATATAAACCTGGTAGCGCGGTTTTGTATGCCTTCTAACTTATCAATCAGGTACCGCTGGTGGGGATCCCACAAGGCGGTGGCATATTCTAATTGCGGCCTTACCAGCGACTTATATGCTATGGTTTTAAGAATCTGAGGGGCAGTTCTAAGGGTTCGTATAAATAGGCTGAGCATTTTCCCGGCTTTCCTGACGGTCATATCAATATGGCTGGAAAAGGACAGATCAGCAGTTAGGTGAACACCTAAGTATTTAATTTCGTTAACCTTCCTGAGCATGGAATCTCCCAGTTTGTAAGTAGGTTCATTAGTAATTTTAGATTTAGTGAATGTTAGCTGGTAACATTTATCAGTATTCAGGCTAAGTTCCCAGTTTTGACACCAGGAGGCCATGCTGTTGAGGTCCTGCTGGAGTACGTCTATATCATGTTGATTGCGAATGGATCTGTAAACAACGCAGTCATCTGCGAAAAGTCTAATTTGTGAGGAAATGAATGAAGCGATGTCATTGATGTAAATTAAGAACAGCAGTGGCCCCAGCACCGAGCCTTGCGGCACTCCAGATGTGAATTGGGCAAAACTAGAATTCTTGCCTCCTATAACTACGCATTGAATTCTGTCGTTCAGGTAATCTTCAATAACCTTCATGACTTTCGCATCCAAATTAAGAGTGCTCATTTTATGTATTAACAGATCATGTGATACGGAGTCAAAGGCTTTGCGGAAATCGAGAAAGACTGCATCTGTACGTATTCTTCTTTCAGCGCTATCTGCAAGCTCATGAAATAGTTCTATCAGCTGAGTGGTACAGCTCACGCCTTTGCGAAATCCGTGCTGATTTGGAAAGAAAAAATTGTTTCCTTCTAAGTGCCTTATTATATTGCTGTAAAGAATGTGCTCAAAGATTTTACAACATATGGAACAAAGTTAAATTGGCCTGTAGTTAGATACGGATGACTTGGAACCGCTTTTAAACACTGGAACTATATGGGCTTTTTTCCAATCTTTAGGGAGCACGCCACTTTCGAGGGTTTTGCAGAATATTATTTTTAAGTATTGGGATATAATGAATGAACAGGCTTTGAGTATCCTCGGAGAGATTCCGTCTGGTCCAATTGCTGTGGCTTCATTAATGGAGTTGAGACAGTTCCTGATACCCTCCAATGTGATAGTAATTGGAGGCATTACGTTTGGCATACTGTATGTAGTGTTGGGAAAAGTATTTCGATGTTTCGTTTTTAGAAATACTGATTTAAAGTAGTTGTTAAAACAGTCCGCTTTAGCGTTGCTTTCAGATATCTGGATTCCATTGTGAAGAATAGTTGGAATACCTGTACTCTCCTTCCGCGTCTTTCTTAGATAGCTCCAAAATGCTTTTGGATTTGTCCTGATAGTCCAGCTAGTCATTCTACCCTTCGAATGGTGATGCATAGCGAAGCTGGTGCGGACGTTAGACAAGCACAACGGATGTTAGACGACGGTACACAAGCACCGCCACCACAGGCGACGTACGTCACGCACGCGCGCACGCACGCACGCACGCACGCACGCACGCACGCACGCACGCACGCACGTGTGCGGAAGTACAGCATACATCCTAATTCTTCTAAATCCTGAGCCAAGCGCAATTGCTTTATTGAAATAAAAAATGTTTAAAGTAAATTGCATCAGAAAATGCGTAAAGTACGGCTTACACACAAGCCGCAGACATCATTGCTTCGGACTTGTAGTAAGAATACTCCAGAAGACATGATTGTGTTGCGCGGAAACTCATAGACAGATCCCTTTTACAGCTAACTGTCGACGTCTACCTGAGTGGCCGCGTCACTTAGGTGGAGGTCTTGTTGTTGGATAGTGTTTGCGGTATTACCGATTACGGTCGGAGCACACGCTGTGCGACAGATGCAATGGGCAGAGTGCCCGATAAGCGTCAAGGACATATACATCATGTCCACACGTTAGTCACGCGCAAGCATGCGGAAGTGGAGCACTCGTTCCATCGCTTCTTTGAGTTGTCCTCAACTTATTCTCAAGTGTCATTGTTAAGCTCCAAGTTTCTGCCTCATATGATAGTACTTGAACAATATAGGATGACTGTAGACTATCTATTTAACATCCGCGGTGAGCTCTCGGTCATGATTTTGAAATGCCGGCCGTATGCGCTCCGACCCATTTTAATTCTTCTGTAAGTTTCCTTCTCATTATCAAGGCTCAATGTGAGTAAGTGACCCAGATAAACTTAATTCTGCATACCCTCCAGAGGCTCACTGCCGATAAGAGTTTCTTGTTCGCTTGACAGATTATTCAAAATTATCTTTGTCTTCTGCAAAGTAATCTTCAAACTACTCTTGTACTTTTTCAGTTAAGGTCCTCAATCGCTTGTTACAATGTGTCCTCAGCGTTGTTGAACAGGACAAATGTCATCGGAGACTGAAGGTAGTTGAAATATTCGCCATTAAGTGTTGCTCCTTATCCATCCCAGTGTGACAACTTGAATATTTCTTCTCAGCACGCAGTTAATATCATTGGAAAGATTGTGTCTCCTTGCCTGACCGCTTTCTCAATAAGTAATTTTGCACTTCCGGATAATTAAAACATGTGAAGCCTCAACTATCACTGAAGGAGAGTCGAAGCCTGAGAGTTGCAGATATGTGCGCTGTGGCTGAACGTAAATATGAAGTTACGCACAAATAAAATAATTTTATTGCGATAGAAACTGCATGGACACTCAAGGTGCATTTGAGCGTCGCCGTCGCCGTGAGGTTCCGCATCAAGTCCAAGGGCGATAAAATCGTCGCCGCGCGCCGTATGCTGTATGCGCGAGTGAAAGCGTGAGAGGGTGCACCGGCGAACGCTAAAACCCCTTAAACTTCGTAAAGTAGCGGCACGCTTTGAAGAATGCCGCCTCCTCCTAGCGCGCTCTGGCCGAGGCCGACGCCGTGTCGCTATTGGCCTAAGAGCGCCACGTGGGCCCTCGCTCCGTGCTTCAGCGCCATTTTCGCTCGAGAAGCGTCTACGCAGTGGCGAGGAGCGCATGCTGACGCCGTTGCTACGCTCGAGTGGTGTAGGCGGCGCCACGGTCGAAGAGGGAGCGTGAAAAAGAGGAGAAACGAGGAGGAGTGAAGGCAGAGGATGAGAGTGTCGCTACTTCACGAAGTGTAAGGGGTTTTAGATAACGCAGCTCAACCTCGCGTGTGTGCACGAGGAAGGAAACTCAGGAGAGGCCCTGACGTCACTCTTTGTGAAGCTAAAGTGAAGCCGGAAGTTTGCGTTGCTCATGGCGTTGCTCCGCCTTTCGGGTCAGCTCTCCTCTCTTGTTTACCTTTCCCGCGAAACCACGCCGCGCTCCGCGACAGCGGGCTGCTCGGACGTGCGCGCTCCGCAGCAATTCTAAACAAAATCATGTAATCGCGATGTCTCAATGCATTACCGTTGCCGAAGTGATGTTGAATGAAGTTCATAATGGACTTCGCAAATTGGGCCGTGAGGTCGAATCGGCTGCTTTTACCGGCTTTTATGAAAATAAACATGCTTTATCAGGCCAGCCAAATGAGCTATTCTCATCAACCGCGGGTACCGGCCGCTGCCCAGTTCTCGCGCCATTTTAAATAAGGTCACCTTTGTTGCTGACTTCTACTTTCTCTTCTCTGCTTGGACTTCCTGGGGCGCTCAGACGATCTTGCGAGCTAGACGTCTGGCGATACGAAGAAAACGTACGCATTCTGGATTTATCTCACGGCATTGGAGATACGTTCGTACGACACACCGACTCATTTGCGATCCGTTTGGAGTTTATGAGCACAAACACGTTCTCGCTCGAGGAATCGTCGTGCTTTCATTATTGAAGAAAGTTGGGGTGGCCGCGCATCACTGCGACAGCACCCAGGCGAGGAGGCAAAATGTCATTTCTGACTTCGCGTTTAAATTCATTGACTGCGGTCTGATGTGTTTTCTTACCACGGTAAGTGAAACATCACGTAACCAAAGTTTTGCGATAGCCGGCGCAAGGTGCAGAACAGTACGCACGTAGAACCGGCCGACGTGCGACCATGGAACAGCCGTTTGATGTGTTCGCAGGCGTACGTTCTGTGGATTCTTGTCGAGCCTTGCAACGCATCCGCTAACCTTCACTATCCTGCGCTTCTCGCGTGCACAGTTAAGATACGCCTGCCGTAGGGAGGATCAGTTGCTTAAGTCAAATGCAGCCGCTTCTTTCCCATCTTCCAGGATGAAGCGTCGGCTGGCATAGCTGCAGGCGCACGGTGCCAAGGGTAGCAAAATGCACATGTTCGGCGTAACGCTCTATCAGCACGTGTATTGAGGTACACATGTGCAGGTGTGCATGAACATCGAATGCGCTCTGCTTAAAAGACTTCGTGCTGTCGCGAGTACTGCGAGGAACAAGCAACAGTTAAGCAACATCTGTTTTAATATTCACAAAAGCAAGTTGCTACTGAACACGAACTATGTATTCTTAACGTACGTCTACGTGCCGCAAATGCACCATATGCGCTGCAAAAAGCAGGAATCACTGACCTGCAAGGCGTTCATTGTACAGATTCTGAAACGCATCGGTTTCAGCCTGCGAGGGCACGTTCGCATGATTGCGCCAAAGGAGCAATATTTCCCGCGGATTTTCCTTCGTCCGTTGCCATTGCCGTGGCACGGTACATTGCGTATAGCGTAGCCATGCGCGTTCATTTCACGAACTTTAGTTCCTCTTGTCCCACCTGGCCAAAGCAACATCCGGCAAAGCACGGTACAGATAACGCAGTGCAAGAAAACACGGAGACCAACGCAAACCTGGCCGCACGGCGCCTTTGCCACGGTACGAAACGTACGGAGCAACACGTGTGAGCGCACAGAACCAAAACAAAGCCGCCATTGTGGCCGGAAAGGCGTGACCGCTACTGCAAAGAAATAAAAAATGAGCAAAAAAAAGAGATGAACCTACTACGTCATTTCCTCCACACTTTTCTCCTAGCGCGCGGAGGGGATAATGCCTCTCCTCAGTTTCCTTCCTCCATGCGTGTGCGAGTGAGGAAGGCGCGCCGGTAGCGCGCCATCTCCTGTCGCGCGCGAGGCGACGGAGGGGAGCATTCTTCTCCGGCGGCTGCTTTTTACGGTGCGGCTGTGCGGTTGCCGTAGCATGAAGTCTACAAGAGCGGACACTCCAACATAGCCCAGCGGCCGAATCCACTTTATTGCTCCAAGCCGCCGGCAGTAATACCTGAACCACGCCGGGCGCGGCCGTTTAGAACGCTAGCTGGAACATGTTATGCCGGCTGCGCTGATCGACGCATTTTTTTTTTTACGAAACTGCGTCTCATGGTTGAGCTGTTTCATCGCTAATTGCGTCACAACGCCAGACGCGACCATTACACTACAGTGTACTAGAATACTTTCCAGTGGCACGACCGCGCCTCTCCACCTGACGCGCGCGGTGTCTCCTGCAGCGGCGGCGCTGCCATCGACCACTCTTGAAAGCCCGCCTCTGCAGCGTACGCGGCACACCAGAATGGAAGGCTTGTTTGGTTACATACCAACGCTGTTTCCACGTAATTCAACTGTTCGCTTGCCATTTATTTAAATTCTTTTTTTCAGGCAACCTTATCTGCGTCGACTTTTATGGAACTGACCCTACGATTTCGGACTTTGCATTGTAAACAAAACTAGAAGGAGACGAAAGCCAGTCGATTATTTTTCGCGACCTCAACATTTCGCTAACACGTGTAACAATATTTAGAGAGTACGAAATTTCGCGAAGCAGAGGTTCTTTGTGGGACCAATTCTGCGATTTTCGAGAACAATCGTTTACAGTATTTGCCATTTGGGGCAGATGCAAAATATTTGGCGAATTTAATTGGCACGTTATTTCCTACGCGCGAAAGCACGGTAATTTTTTAGTACTCGTGCTAAGCAAGATTTAAAACGCGACGCCAACAAGAAAAAGAAAGTGCGATACTGCACCCAGTGCTTGACAAATCTTATTCCACATGCTTTTCAGCTTATTCAGAATAACACAAGGAGAGCACGTGCTTGCAATTCATGGTTGGAAGGGCTGCACAAATGTAGCTAATTAAGCCTGCTCAGGTTGAGGTGTTCCGCTGCCTGTCGCTTTGACAGCATATTGGACTTGTTCATGCCCTTGACAAAAAAATCCAGCCGTGTGGTTACATAAAAGCTGACTACGCGAGGAGTCAAACTTTCTGCATGCACTCTGCATCCCACCTTTAAGGGAGCAGCGCAATGTATCATGTGCAAGATGTCACTCGCACTCTCACGGTGTATTTTTCGTGCACTGAAACAACTTGTGAAAATGTCCTCTAGCCTGGTTATAAAACGAAACAGTTCAAGCGAGGGGTAGAGCAAGCCTCCTTGATCATTGTGCTGCACAAATGCTGCAGCATGCAAGCGGCGCCCTTGCTCTGCTGGAAGTAAACGGCGGTCGATACAAACAGAGCACTAGCTTGGAAGCACACATTTCTTCGCAACGTAGCCAGAGATATAATAAATTATGCTAGAGTCACTTCGCTGCACAGGGTAATCATGTTCCGCTGCTTCAGCACTGTCACATGAGCCCGAAGATCCCGCTTGCTCTTCTGTGCAAAGTTTCACTGTGTCAATCAACTCTTGCTTTGCGGTTTCCTCCTTCTCCCTAGTATCAAGAAGAGAAGATATGAAATCGCTGTCCGCATTCCCACCTGCAACACTGCGAGCCAAGTTATAAAAAGACAGATAGGGAACTGTGAGCACGAAGTGTTGCGGCGTCGGGTGAGAGTTGCAGCCAGATGACAGCCTAACAATCCCGAAGAAGTTCTCCACTTTATCCTGACTAATCCGGGACGTCAACAAGTTGCTATAGCCAACTTGTTCGTGCAAATAGCGAAGGAGCTCAAGAGTACTTGTCAGGGTAACTCTTAAGCCCTCCGCTGTTTACTCACTGAGGAAATGCTTCTTATGAGCATGCTGCTCCCAGATATCAAAGAAACGAAGCATCTCGTTTATTTTCCCAACACCTGCAGGGGTATGTCTCAGTGCTTCTGCTGGATACCTTGCAGTCATTACACCAATCAGGGACTTCATTCTCATGACGAGCTTTTCCGTGGCTTCAGTATTACCGCAGCTCCTCTCCAGCTGAGTCCGGTACAGAAAAAATGCTCGCAAAGGACCATGACCAAACAGATGGAAAGCATAACTTGTCCGCATTTTTTCAATATGGTTGAGGCTGACATGCACGCTTGTTATTCATGACATTGCCTTTATTGTGACAGCATTACTGTCGAGTTTGAAAGCTTCTTGAGCAAACTGCATGGAAACGAAACCCTCAGGGGTGTTAAAAGTTGTGACGAGGAGCCGGTTTCGGACATTGTTGACCAGGAGCGGAAAATCGAAAAAAAAATATGCAAAACATGGCCGCTGTCGACAGGATGTGGCTTCTTACAGACCACTTCTTTCAATGTTGCTCGAATGCTGAACATGCGCCACATTTTCCTGTTCCAGGATGCTGCATCGCACGTTATGTAGTCCACAAAGAGACCAGCTCTTTCTTTCAGAACTATGGACTCGGGCACAATTTTGGCCAACAGGTCACCTTTCACGTTCTCATTGCTCCCCAAAACACCAATAACTTGAGACCAGTACCAACAAGTGGCACGAACATTACAACGAGGCTATGATTGCATGGTAATGGTTCTTTTTTCATTTTCTGATGTACATGGTCCCAAGTCAACAATGCCTTCAATCTTTGCACCTGTTGTCACTGACAGATGTTCAGCCAGCTTCATCTCATCTATGATTATACCACCGTGTCGGTGGAACATGTCCAGTTGAGCAACTTTCTTTTTCAAAACATCCAGCATCTTTTCATTAAACCCGTAGCCGCTCCTGTACTGGGCAGTGTACTTGCGTAGGGTTGTTTCACTTGGGAGAGCCAAGATTTTCTTCTTCCACAGATATTGGTAGAACTTCGGGCTTCTCATTTTGAGAAGAATGCATTCCAGTATCCAGTGTTTGTCATATTTCATGCCCCGTGGACTTTTCCTTCTGGCTGCCTCAAAACACTGCCTTACAGCGAGCTGTTTCTTTGGAGACAAATAGCTTATTTTTTCAGCGAGTACTTCCTCAGCTGTTCTAGCACACTCACTTTTCATTTTTTTTAGGTTCAGCGCGAGCTTCTGAAGCTTTGATACAAGTCGCTGGTTTTTTCGTGCACTTGCTTGCAGCTTCCTCGTAACGCTGCCGCGGTTACCGTTATTATTCTTCGTTCCTTCAGGCTTTTTGAGACGTGACTGGCACGTAACTAAGGCTTTTCGCAAATATTTGCAAACGACGCAAGCCGTTCCCTCTTTCATTGCCTTTCCTTGGCAGTTAGTGCTATAGGCTGTTCCCGACTTGTGCGCAATTTGGCTTTTCATGTGCACTATAAGCCTGGTCAGCAGGCATCTTTCATTCTGCAACGCTGTGCCTTTGGAGATATGCATTTCATGTTCTTTCTTCAGGATGTAAACGGCATCTTGAATTGTTGCCACTGGCGCGCCAGGCACCTGCTCACCCATCACGAACGTCTTCGACTGCAAAGCGCCAGCGCTGTCTGCAGTCATGAACACGGCCTTTTCCACTGTCACCTCACCTGAAGTCGAGTCGAGGTTACATGAAGTGAAACATACTCCGTATGCGTCATAAAGTTCATGTAGCGTCCAACGCTTCCCAGGCACCTTCATATCCATCAGCGAGGCGACATTCGCGGTGCCAGCCGCACCAACTTCGTTGCCAACCGCAGGTTCGTCAACCTCTGTCTCCTCTGCAACCTGCCTACTTGCCTTTTTCTAAGGCGCGACTTCGTCATTGCTCTTCCTTTTCCTTCAATTTCTCTTGGGAGTGGGCTTTTGTTTAGGTAAGCTGGCAGGTTCGGCAGAATTGTGGGGACTGCGTCCGGTGCAAGTGTAGGCGTTCCTCGTGGAATGCGAACTTCTTCGCCATTTATGCGGTGCACATAGTCTCCGATAATGAGGTGTTGCTCAAAATGCAGTTAACATACCGCGCAGTCTTCGGTTAGTGGCTAGTCGGCTCGGTGTAGGTGGATTTCCCACGTGGACCTCCGCTCAGGATCAGCAGGCGCCTTGAACAGCGGCAGCTTCTTTGCAGTTTTTATTCAAGCGTATCCTGTGCTACGCCCTGGGGCGTAGCTGTGGTTGAGGCGTTGGTTTTCATTAATTGATGCATTGAGTGGGCGCATTCCCATGAGAAGAGTGCGCAAAACACAACCGCACGGAACCAAAAAGCACACCCGAAACACAGCACTAAAATGCACTGGCCGGGCATGCCGAGACAAGCCGCCATCAAGAGTGGTCGACGAGAGCGCCACCGCTTCGGGCTACACTTCCGGTGATGCGGTAGCAAGGCGCTCCTCCCTCCGTTTGTTCCACTGCCCTCTTCTAGTTCACTGTAATTATGCTTCAAAAGTTACCAAGGGAACGAAATGAGTTATAATAATGTTGGGGGTCAGAGAAAGCGCCAAACCTTGTCCCAGGAATATGCATGACACGCTAAGCGAACTGTTTCACACGGCCGAGCTGCTTTTCGCTAACTGCGTCACAACGCCGGGTGCGACCATTATGCCTCAAACGAACCAAAAAAGAATGAAATTAGTTACAATAATGTTGCTGGTCAGAGAAAGCGCCAATACTGGTCCCAGTAACCTTGAGTACTCGTGGAACTATACTGAATCACACAGCCGAGCTGCTTTTCGCTAACTACGTCACAACGCCAGGCGCGGCGAGTGGACCCAGAACCTAGCGAAATTAGTTACAATAATGTGAGGCCGAGGGAAAGCGTCGCAGACATCTTCCAGTACGACTCGTTAACTCAGATTAACTGCGCCATGATGACTGAGCTGTTTTTCACTAACTGTGTCGCAAGTCTAGGTTCCGTGCCGCAATCCCAATCAGTTGCTTGAAATGCGTCGCAGGCGGTCAAACAAGATTTCTTACCTTGCCGTAGTCC
The DNA here is from genome assembly GCF_038994185.2 of Dermacentor albipictus. Lineage (NCBI taxonomy): Eukaryota > Metazoa > Arthropoda > Arachnida > Ixodida > Ixodidae > Dermacentor > Dermacentor albipictus. The sequence goes on along the minus strand of NC_091821.1, from coordinate 464,639,744 downwards.
AATGTGCAGGGGTGCTGTGTCGAAGTGCCAGAAGGAACTCAAGAATAAGCCGGGAACCCAACAAACCAGCTACATCGGAAAAAGCCACAAACATTTCACCGAACAAGCAAACGCTTACAAGCACATTACTCGTTTCGGTGGCGTACGTGTTTGGCGCAGGACGCACGCATCTGGTGCCTCTGGCTTGCCAGATGCGGGCGTTTCGTTGCGCTACCTAGCTTGTTGTTAGGTGACGCAAGGAAAATAATTCCGAAACTATAAGTTCATTGATATGGAAATGTTTTGTTAGTTTTGGCAGAAAATAATTTAAAAAATAAAACAATGTCTGTTAACTCCATTTCACATTCTTATTTTCCGGTGCTTGCGGCAGCTAACGTACGGCATCAATACTACCGTGACGTATTTCCTGTTGCCAGTTTTCGCCGAGTTTTCCCTCTTGCTGTATTCCTTTTCCTATGGCCGCATCTTCAAAGCGATCTGCAATGTGGCCAAAGTACGCATCCGCCTGGGCCTCATCTTCACAGCAATCTGCGATGTTTGCAGAGTGTGCGTAGTACTGGTAGCTTCGTATGCGCTCTGCTTTGGACGTTTCGTTCGGAAGGTCAATTTCATCGCTCCCGCTTCCGCAATTCCTCCCTCCAGCATTCTGAGAGCGAATTTCCACGCTCATCTAGCGAGGTGCGTTCATGTTTACCTCTGTGCTCGTGACACCGTGTTTGTTAATTTAGTTACAACACGTTGACGGGCTAGTTGGTTTGAATTCATCATAGAACGTGTAAGTGCGACTGAACGAGGACATAGAAAGAAACAGACACACAGAGCTAGCGCTGTCTCTGGGATTCTTTTTATACATACTCGTTCCGTCATGCTTGCACATTATATCACTGTTGATTTAGTTAGTAAGCGAATGTTTACAAGTTTATACGGCCGATAAAACTACTATCCTTCCTTCATACAGCTACCTAATAATTTACTATCGCTATCGGTGCTTCGCCTTTCGGCTGAAACCGCGGCTTCTTTCTTTTAGTTTTCAGCCGAATGCTGCAATTACCACGCCCTTGATTTCAGGTTCGTTGCGTCCTACAGTACAATCCATACGATATGCACTCGCACCGCGAACTGCACGCAAATGTAGCTTCGTCCGAGGGTGCTGAACAAAGTGATCGAACTGCGCGCCGCCGTGAGTGCAGGCAAGGCGGCATAATACCAGCCACGCAAATGCTGACCTTGTTGATACGACGCGTTTTAGTTGCCGCGCTTATCGTGATGCATGCTTGACATTGTTCACTTCGCGATATCATGTCACCAAGGCCAGCTTTTCATCCGTCATGTTGACCTGACTAGTGCGCAGCGAGCGCGGATCATCGTAAGACCGCCACCAGCTGGAAGAACATTCTTGCGCTGAATTCACAAACGCCTATTGAGGCCTCTTAAGTTAAGGAGGAAAGTATCGAAAGAACAACGCACGAATCGAATGAAAGACGTGAGCGACGTAATTTCGACCAAGACTGTGTGCGTGTGTGTGTGTGTGTGAGCAAAACCGTGTGCATAGACGCTACACCACTTCGACCAAGGCTAAACTGAAACTGTTAGTGATATAATAGAATGCTCAAGGTGACAGCACGGAATAAAACAGCGAATTGTAGAACAGCAACAATTTTGGATAATTAGGCAAGTTTAGGCGGTATTTTTTTAGTTGTTTCATTGTGCATGGAGAATTATTGCCTCGAAAGCGTCGGGAAAAATAACCGTCCGCACCCCTATGAGCGTGAGAAAGCTCAAAAAAGAAAAATTGGAGCGCTAAAAAACATCAGTGACGAACCTGACTGTTGTCGTGGATGGACGCCATATTTATCTTTGCTACAACCCAATAGGATTTCATGACGAGTATGAAAGTAGAGAGGCAAGTTGGGCTAGTAGGTGGGCGTTCATCTTGTAGCAGGGTTGTTGCTTCGCTATAAGCACACGGACAACAACGGCGCGCTGCCTGTTCACTTCTGCTTCTGTTGTCCGTGTGTTTAGAGTGCAGTAACCCCGGTGTTGCAAGACGAGTATGAAAACTCAGGCTATTGCGCGCGTTAAGATACACAGCCTACGAGACATTAAGCAGAAAATCGCAGCGCAGCAGTTACTGCCTTCTACAGTAGTGCACACCAAATACAATTATGCACTAAAACTGTTCAATCCATTTTAAGATGACAAATCAGAGCACGGCACAGAAATATAAGCACGTGCCATCAGCGGTTACCAGTACTGGCCTCTGGCCAATCGGCCGGTACAGCGTGTTCCAGTGCTTACGCGCGTCAGCTGGAGCGGCGTAGATAGACATAATTAGGTTCGTAAGGCTGCTTCATGCCTATTGTAGAAATTTCTTATGTCGGCAGCTACGACGGCTGTGTAGGTTCTGTGAATCGACTTACGCGTACGAGCAGTAGACAGCGCCAAACAACAGGACAAAGAGAGGGACAGCGATGAGGCGGGACAGAGGGCACTGGATGTGGCCTAGTTGCATTAACTGCGCATGCGTTGCGCCCCTTGGCAACAGCGTGGAAAGCCGCATCTGCGCCTCCACGGAGATTTCGGGTATCCCGAAGAAATGGCGCAGAAAGGTGTGCTCCTACTTCAGCGTCAAGACACCAACGTGACCACCACGAACACATGTGAATAAACGTTTATAGTACGTATATGTTTTCGTTTACAATACATTGTATTGCCTCTATAAGACACCTAAATAAAGCGATCAGTTTCACTTTCCACTTACATTGAATAAACGCAAACACGTTTCAGCACTCCTTTCGCATTTATGGAAACCTTCGCTGTATATAGATTCCTGCAGAGCACGTTGGATCTGCTGCATTTTTCTTTTTTTGCCGAATGTCTTACCTATATTACATTTATAACATGTAGAAAGGTGCCACTGCAACCAAGCGCAAGTCATCGGCTGCAATGCTATGTGATTGAACGCTTGCCAGACAATAAATTCCCCCGTCCTCTACCCTCGTGTGTTCCCTTAAATGGCGAGCTATGTACACCTTACTTACGTGCAGAGCGATTCGGACGTACTCAGTTACAGGTGCATTCAGTGAAATTGCACCGCCTTTCACAACGCAGATGGATGTATCTGAAAGGCGGCAATGCGATCGACGCAGCTGTGGCGACGCTGCTCTGCCACACACTCGCTTTGCCCGTCTCAAACGGCATCGGCGGAGGCTTCGTGGCGACTATCTACTGGGCGTAAGTAGTTGCGCTCCCTTGTGGAACGCTTGAGCTTTATGGTGCAAAAGGCAACTGTAGACATTTTGTAGGGGTAAGCCAACCACGACCTGAATGTTTGTGAACTTTAATGCATATTGATGTCCTGTAGCTGAACTCATATGTGAACGAACGAGTTGAACATCAACGTGTGTAACTGGATCGGTGGACTGTACGGAGGACTATGTCTTCACCGTGTGAATATGTGGGATCTCTAATGGATCTCTAACATAAAGAACCCAAGCTACATATCGCCTAGAACAGATCATTCGCTAAAGGTGCAAGAGTACAAATGCCGTATCAACCTGTATAAGCATTCCTTCTTTCCAAAAACTGTACATGATTGGAATAAACTGCCGCTCGAAATTGTTACAGCAACGCCATCTGTGTTCGTAACTTTGTTGTCGAAACATTTATATCTTTAGTTCTAAAATGTGTTTCGCTTCGGACAGAATAGGAGATTAACCTTTCCTGTCCGCGGCTTTTTGCCTTACTCGCTGTTCTTTTTTTTCATTACATTATTCTAATTATAATTATTATTAATATTATCATTGCGTCGTATTATGTACTAAAGTGTATTTATATTGTATTTCATAATAACCTCTAGTGTAATGTTGTGTTATGTACTGTGTTTTCAATATCAATATTTTGTTGTATTGTGTATTAGATCTATCCTTTTGTAACATCAATCATCTGTATTTCCATCATTTGTATACTCCTTCCCCCTACTCTAATGCCCAACATTGGGCGCTGTAGGTATGTAAGTAAATAAATAAATAAATAAATAAATATAGCTTAGACTGAGTTCTGGCGAAACGAGATGTTAGGTCTTTGCGGGCATTTGTTAGCTTAAGATCCCGAACTTGCTTAAGCTGCGTCACGCTAATCAGGGAACCCTCCCTGGCAATGTGGACTCTTGGCGGGCGATGTCAACATGCATTTTGCTCATTCGACGAAGCGCAAGTCTATTTGAGCCTTTGCAATGTGGAAGACTCACAACCTATTCAGAGAATAAGTCATATGAGATGAACTTCTTTCATGCCGGTGGTCGTCTGTCTTGAACCGATGAGTGCTGTTGCTCAAACACTTTGAACAGGCAATTTCTAATTAAGGATGCTACAGTGCAAAATGTTCATATAATACATGCTTTGATGCAATAAAAATAGATCTACCTCTTCTACCTTCGGCCCGTCTTGCGAGAATTTCGCCGCAAAAGGCAATGCCTGCACGAAGAACGATGCGGATCACGCTAAGCTTTTTGGAGACATTGCGCTTCCCATCTAAGCGGCATGATGTAACTTGGCGAATATTGACGCGCTTCACCACCACATAGATGGTCACTTACATGTCAAGCTGTACCTCGAATACACGTTTCAGAAGCTCACGAACACAACGCCCTCTGCTCCAGAAGTCGACATTGTACGCCATTGCTGTAGCTGCACGGCAGTGCCTTAACGCTATTCAAGTTCGCCTCACCGGCGTCTGCTTTATGATTTGAAGTGCTTGTACGAATGTTACTGGGCACGAGCCCAGCAAATATTCAAAGTCATCGTGGTGTTGGTGGAACTTCCTGGCACCCATACAAAATTGATTTCGCAAATGACCAGTGTACGAAGCTATCCCTGGTTAGCTTATCGATGTGCTGTCCATGCTGCTCTATACGCCCCTCGAGGAAAGAGTATTTAGCCAACTCGATGTCGTAAAGACAGAGCGCAGCAATCGTCTGAGCACCGCGAGCAATAAACACCTAAGGCCTCACAGCTAAGTTCCCCGTCATGGAAAACTGCTTCTACTGTGATCTTCTTGACAACGTGGCAAAAAAAAAAAAAACGTGCTGAAAGCCTACAGGCATTCTCTGCACCATTCGCTCCTGGATGCGGTGAAAGTAAGTGCGCAGGAAGAGCAACGCAATATCTGAGGATGCGATGCAGCTCTCCGCCTTGAGTTTTAGGATGACGCGACAGTGTGAGTCATGCTTCCTTGTGCACTTCGGGGTCTTGCATGAATATTGACAGTGTCCTATAAGAGGATCACACGTTTTATTATCATTTCTTGTGATTGACCAAGTTTCTTGTGTCGCTCCTTCTTTCATTTCATCGTGTTCACGCTGTCATCATTAAACTGCGATTATGGCGCTGTTGTAATGCTGCCGTTGTCATAGGTCGTCATCGTGCATTCGTTGTCGTACCATCGTCGCGATCTCGTGGTCATACCATCGTCGATATTCCGATCATGCACTTATCGTCACGCCATCGTCGTTACGTGCCCGTCGTCATACCATTGTGATCATTTCGTCGCCGTCACGCTGTCGTCAGTTTACGATACTCATAATTTCGGAATCGTCATCCCATTGCTGTGGTGCCGTGGTCGTTACACCGCCTTCGGTTGCACCGCAGTATGCCTAGAAAGCCGGATAGCGCTCGAGGATCGGCCAGGAGCGTGGTAATTTAAGCGAGAACGCTGTAAAATATATTTTGCACTGAGATGTCATAAAATACGGAGAGTGTTCAGACCCTCAAGTGGTTTGGCAAGCTCAAGAGCAAAAATTGCTGGCTCTCGCGTAATCGAGAGTAGATGTAAGCGTCAAATGGCCATCGGCAAAGGAGATTGGTTGGATATAATACTAGCCAGTATCTTGAAATGGCTGCACATGTAGTGAATGTTGGCAACGGCACACTCCCCCACACCACACCGCACCACGCCAGACTGCGCACTGGTTCATATGGACGCTGCCCAGCTAGAAGAAAACCGGCTGAAGGCCGCATGACAGGCAGCGAAAGACGCCAGGGAGGCAGAGCACACTACCTAGGTAGAATAAGAATGAACTGTATTGTGTTGTTTTACGTGCCAAAACCACAATTTGATATTGAGGCACACCGTAGTGGTCGACTGCAGAATAATTATGACCGCCAGGGCCTCTTTAACGTCCTCCCAATGCACGGGACACGGCCATTTTTACATTTTGCCTCCATGTAAATCCAGCCCCCACAGCCGGGATTTGATCCCGCGACATCGTGCTTAGTAGAGCAACACCATAACGCAAAGCCAACGCGGCAGGTGAAGCGCATGAAGGAGGCGCCGCGCAGCGTGGCGCCATCTCTCGAGATGAGGCAAAACACACGCCGCGGAGCTTGCGGACAGTTGGCGTTAAGCACTCAACGCCAGATGATGACAACTAAGTGTATAGTGTCCTGCATATGCCTTTTGAATGTCGCTCTTGGAAATGACAAATAAAACTCAAGCGTCCAGAAGTTACAGCTTGAGTGATATATGGAACAAACATTTTGAATAACTCAGAAGCAATATTTTTGTAACTTGTTTGGGCAGTAACTTGCCTATGTAATACGGTTCTGTACAAAGGGTTGAGACCCTGAGACAGCATTTTTCTGTTTTCACTGGCTGCCCGGATGATCTCGCTTTGTCCTCGCGAGCTTGTCCGGATGTTCTCGTTTGAGTGTCCGGATAACGGCTCTGGCTTTTTGTCAAGGTGACTGGAAGGTGGCCGACACCAGCAGCTAAAAGCATTTGATGCCTAAAAACGTCTAGTCCACACTACACCTGCAGCTCAAACACTCACGTTACACATTAACTGTCCTGTGAGTTTTTATCGGTTTTCCAAGAAAGCGTGGTGTCTTTTAAAACCCAACGGACTACGATTGTTGTATCTGTTATGGCGGTTTATCATGTAGACAACAACATGCATGGTGTACTGTCAACAGTGCCATTGGTTCCTCGCTGTATTTAGAAAAATGAGAGCGCGAGCTCACTGTCCAGAGTTTTTGAGCTTACGTTGGTATTTTAAACAAGTTCAGGAATTTAGCGTGGTACTGACACAAACAACAGGAATGATGAAGTACGCATAGACGCAAAACCATCGTCATTTGCATGCGGCGTCATATATGCTTAAAAATGGTCAAAAAACCTTTTAGCGAAGATCAAAACTATTTTCTGAAGGCTTTGTTTGTGCTGCCATTGCCGCGCTTTCAGCCTTGCAACGTTCTAGTCAAGCAGAGAATGTCCCATTTTTGCGTTCCCGCGATGTTATTAAGAGACTCATGTAGACAAAGCCAGATTCTCATGTAAGTAACAGTGCAGCTGAAACCAACGTTTCTAAACCAAGGAGTTGAAGATGCACATGCGTCGGAGGTTATGTGCGACAATGTGGATTTCAATAAATTATAGTTGAAAGTCCAGCGTCCGTCGGTGTCTAACGCATTTTCCTTGATCAAAAATAAGGTACAGCGCGAAGGACAAGCACTGCGAGAGACGACATACACAGCGCTGTGTATGTCGTCTCTCGCAGTCCTTGTCCTTCGCGCTGTACGTTATTTTTGATCATGAATTACCAACTAGCCCAAGGAACTACCCTAGCCTCTTCCTTGTGTGTGCGTCTTGCGTGTGCCCCCCCCCCCCCCCCTTGTGTTTCGCTGGTGGCCCTTTTTTCAAGTTCATCATGCACCAACTGGCCCAAGAGCTTGCGCTAATAAACCAATACTTTTCCATAGGTTGTGTGGACACAAAGTGACACATACATTTGCTATTTTTCCGACCTTAGGAAAGACCAGAAAGTGCGCACACTTATCGCACGGGAAACTGCTCCTGCGGCGGCTACGCGAGACATGTTTGTTAACAAACCGGGAGCTTCTCTGAGAGGTGAGTGTTCCGGAATGCGTTAGCGGCGTTAAAGCACGAACGTACAAGTAAGTCAACGGCTTAACTTAATTGTGGTCAAGCTTCTTCGTCTAATCATATCGAGAGAAGTTAAACACGAGAACGTGTGATAATGAAAAAACTCAGTGCCCTTCCACTCGGTGAACAAGGATGAGAAGCTGTGCATGTGAGCCCCTTAATGGCGAACTTCACCTCCGCCGCGGGTCAGCCCGGCATAGGACATGGCATGATGTACGTTGTGAAAGATAAACAGGTATGTGGTGAAAGATGCCCTACGTTGACAAAGTGTCGTATCGCCTAAAAAAGTTCTTGAGAAAGCGCGTATCAAACATGCATTTACGGTACGGAATAAGCTAGGGTCCCTATGTAAGCCCGTAAACTAAGATTTTACTTCAAGCTCGGGCTGTAAGAAGAAACAATCACGAAAGTGTGTGTAGTTTACTATGAGAGTTGTCTGCCGGATTAATTTACTGTGTAGACACTGGGTCGGTTAGAGAAGGCGATCTATTAACGACCGCCTGAGAGAGTGCCCCAACCTGATGCGTGGGTTTACAGGCACCCATCTGGCAAGTTATATCCTGGTCACACGGGAAGACAATGTCATTCGAATCGAATGCCATTCGCATATAATCCCATTAATCGGGATTTACACGGGAAAATGTAATGTCAGCCGAATGGAATGGCACTTGCCATTGAATGAGTTAGGGAAACTCATTCGCATTCGATTTCGAATCGAATGTATACTCTTGACCCCAGATAGACAACAGGGGCACGCAACGCGAAAAATAATGCGTGCATCAGCAAAGTCTGAAGTTGTTTTTTTTTTAGACTTTTAAAAAGGAATAATTATTTTCGCCGCGATAATATTTTCACCACGGGCTTTGCTCAAGCGCTATTACTCTTTGCATCAGGAGTCTGTTGCGGCGGTTGGCCATATTGGTTGTGTTGATCGAAGTGATTTTAGTTATGAATAATTGGCGTCAGAACGTTTTCGAAAGTTTTAAATGTGCTCGAAAAAGTTCATAAACACGATTGATAGGCGCGAAATTTCTTTGAATTTGACAAATTTCGTTCCTCATCATCATTGCTATCATTTGCGAAGGCCATTATAATTTACTGTGTAGCACTGCAAGAGACCGAATGGCATTCGATGCATCGAATGACATTCGATTCCAATGACATTAAATCTTCCCGTGTGACAGGAGTATTACTCTCCCAAGTGCAAGTACACCCCCAGTTTTGAACTTTGCTAAGTTGTGGAAATGCAGTGACAAAAAGGCCCGGGAAATTTATGAGGCCTTTCTCATTCGCAGTGCAGGTGAAAAGAAATAGGTAACGTAATAGGTAATCGTAATAGGTAATCAAATTTTGTATCTTTTCAGATGATGCGTGTTTTTGCACATGTGCCTAGGCAGTTCATTCACACCCTCCTATTCCTCCCCCGCCCTCTCCGTTTCTACTTATAGTCCCGCCATCTGAATAATAAGTTTGGTTGTTGGTGCGCGCTCTATCCGCCTTTCGCCTTCTTCCATCCTTCCTTCCTTCTGCGTTTGCGCAATAAAAGGACATCTTCCTTGTCTGTCCTAGGGCAAAGCTTCTCAGGACCATGTAAATAAAGTTCATTGTCTGTCTGTCTGTCTGTCTGTCTGTCTGTCTGTCTGTCTGTCTGTCTGTCTGTCTGTCTGTCTGTTGTATGAAGAACGTGAGATACAAGATGAAACTTTGTATGAAACTATTCTTGTAATGCATCATGTAACCGCACAAAAACAAGGGACAAAGAAGGAACACACAGGACAGGTGTCGTGTGTGTTCCTTCTTTGTCCCTTGTTTTTTTGCGGTTACATGATGCATTCCAATAATGACCACCAACTAGCCCGCTTATCCCTGTTAAATATGAAACTATTCCACAGAAAAAGAGCCATAAGTACTACTTCATCTGTATAAGAGCCAAATCCAATCTTAAAGCTTGATTTATTACAAAAATATTCACATAGTATTTATTTCTGTACTCACCTACGGGGCAGAAACCTGGAGGCTTACGAAAAGGGTTCTACTTAAATTGAGGACGACGCAACGAGCTATGGAAAGAAGAATGATGGGTGTAATGTTAAGGGATAAAAAAAGAGCATGAGGGAACAAACGCGAGTTAATTACATCTTAGTTAAAATCAAGAAAAAGAAATGAGCATGGGCAGGACATGCAATGAGGAGGGAAGATAATCGATGGTCATTAATGGTTACGGAATGGATTCCAAGCGAAAGGAAGCGTAGCAGGGGGCGGCAGAAAGTTAGGTGGGCGGATGAGATTAAGAAGTTTGCAGGGACGACATGGCCACAATTAGTACAAGACCGGGGTTGTTCGAAAAGAATGGGAGAGGCCTTTGCCCTGCAGTGGGTGTAACCAGGCTGATGATGATGATGATGATGATGATGATTATGATTATTTATTTCTGACTCTGTAGTAGCTTTATTTACTTGTATCATTTCTGACTCACGAAATATACTGAATACAGTTAGGAGATGGGCTTACAGCAAACTTACTCTTTTTGTTGAAATTTGTTTGGATGGATTTGGCTTACACTGGGAAAAAATCATCGACGACTACGATACTCCTTAATGCGAAATTTGAGCGGAGTTATATACGGAGTTTCATTTCGCGATATTCGCTGGCGCGAACAATCTGTCTCGTGCGGCACGTTGCAAATGGAGCGAAGTGTTGCGCGACTGTCTCGCTAACCGGGAGATCACGAGAGGAGGCGCGCGGGTGACACGTGTGCGCTATTCACAGAAGCCGCCGCAGACAGACCCCCTCTAAAGCAGCGCTTTGTTTCCGTACAGACGACGCGCTCTACTCCGGCGCCATCTCGTAGCCATCGTCTCCGCAAAGCCGGTCTTGCGTGGCACTGCAATTTTTTTTCTCGTGCTTTCGCCATATCCTCCTCCTCCGCTTTCTGCCTCATGGTTTCGCTGCACCTTCCTTCTCCGCTTTCCTCGCGCTGTCTTCGCTATCACCGGCTTTCATGTCCCGTGGCGCTCCGCGTTCGCTTTCATCCTTCGCCGTGTTCGTTCGCTCGGTTACGAGGGACCCGCTGACGCTCACTGCAGGAACGGTCACCTAAGAGCTACTATCTAAAGGGGATCTTGACGTACTCATAAATACGTCCCTCCAGATAGCGACCGGTAGACAACGGCCCATAGCAGCCATGAAAAACCCGCGAATGTAGGCAAAGAAAGCTTCGCTTTACAAAAGAAATATGCGGATCCAACGTCTATGTTGCAGTTTACGTGTAGCGAAAATATTGTGACGCGGTTAAGGAAATAATGAAGAACTAATGCCCATATATAGAATTCTGTTTGTTTTCATTCCGTGCAACGTGAAACTTGTAATCTGTTGCAATGATCGTTTATGCGTTGCAAATGCCACAACTTCTATATCGCATATGCCATATGTGTAAATGCGGAAAAGGCTTCTATATCCCTTTTGTCACAGCGGCCATAATTATGGAGCAATAACTAAACCATACACCAAGAGGCATATTCCGAATGGCTAAATCATAGAAAATCAAGCAAATTAATGTAGCCACTGAATAAAATGCGCTATTTCCTTAATAGGTCGGTGTGACTTAAAGGTACCTCTGAGCGAACATTATATGTACCGGTTTCATGCAAGATTTACGCAACAAAAGTGTAAGTTATGGGACCAAGGTGCGCTTACGCGCGCTACGTTGGCGGTTCGCGTACAGGCTTATATATATTAGCCTTTAAATCCGGTACCGAGGCAAGGATGTTTTTTTTTATATGAGCAAGTAATAATAAGAACTTGTAAAGCGTTTCTGGTGCGATTTCTATATTGAATCTTGTGCTTTTGCTCCTCAACAGGTATACACCATCAAGCTGTTTTATGCGGCCCATTTTTTTCAATAGGGATAGCGGCACATAACAAGCGCAAAAGTGTTATCACTTCTTAAGCGAAGAACGTTTTAAAGGCTTAAAAAACCTTTTGCCAAGAACTTGTCGATTATAAACAACCATGCCGAAAATCAGATCTAACGAAACAGATTCACTCAAATGTGGCTTAAATTAATGAAATCATGTCGTTTTACGTGCCAAAACCACGATCTTATAATGAAGAACTTCGCAGCGAGGGACTCTGCACCACATGGGGTTCTCAACTGTGCACCTAAGTCTAAGCACACAGGTGTTACCGATTTCGCCCCCACCGAAATGCGGCCGCCGTGGCCGGGATTCGATCCGGGGACCTCGTGCTTAGCAGCCCAACACCATAGCCACTAACAACTACGGCGAGACGAAACTGGATGCAAAAATTTTGTTCCACAAACTATGGGTGCCGTTGGTGGTTTAGCATCTAAACAACTGGCCGTCAAGGTTTGCGATGAAGGAAACGCCGGCCCTATTTCAGCACCCCACTTTTAATCATTCATCACCTCGTTGATAAGTGGAGTTACTGTTGGAATAGAGATCTGCGGGGGCACTTTTTGTATTTTTATTGCGGTTAGCACTCCTCGGAAACTTCACTCGGTTTGCGGTGTCTGTATATTTGTCCCTATCCTAACCTAACCTCTTTAATGCCAACTTGGGTTGATGGGTAGTCCATGGTCGAATGGGTAGAGCATCGGGTACTGTGGTGAGGGAACCGGGTTCCAAACCAACCGCTGGACCAACTTGGATCCCCGGGTAAGTGCCGCTTTTTATTAACCTCTTTGATACCAAAATGTCCACGGTAACACATGTTATGCAAAACACGGTAACCCAGATGATACAGACTTGGTTCCAATATCCCAAGAGCGAAACGGAGAGCCAGATTCAGGCCCTACAGAACAAAATGACAAAATCGGGAGAAAACTTCAGTCAAGGCATCCACATGCTAGAAGAAAGAGATAATACTCTCAGGAAGCCTAAGTACCCTGCGAGAGAAGCCAAGATCATGCAGACCCTAAGCGAACAAGATGGCGAGGCTAACTGAAGAGAAAGATGACTACAAGCAACACCCACGGCTCAAAATTTGGCAATGGAACTGTCATTCTATCCGAAGTAAGAGAAACAACCTTGTACACCTCTGCACGCAGTTCGACCCAGATATTATAGCCTTGCAAGAAACCGAAGATGAATACTTCAAGATCAGTCGTTACCTCACTCACGTCACTGACGGTAAGACGAGGACAGCAGTCGTGACCAAGAAGGCCAACGCTCAATGACATGATATCCAACACCGCTTCGAACACACCCTCGTCGCAATCGTACCCGAGAAAGAACAGCAGCAAAGCCTCTTTCTGTTAAACGTGTACAGCCCGCCAAAGGACCACCTAAAGGATCTAGACAAGCTAATGCGAGAAGTGAAGAAGCTGAGCAAGGGTAACGGACTGATAGTCGTTGGTGATTTTAATGCTCCCCATGTGGTCTGGGGATATGCGACTTCAAAAAAAAGGGGAGAAGATGTGCACAACGTAGCCCAACAACACGTGCTCACGCTACTCAACGACCCGCACATACCCATGCGCATCGGCAACAGTATCTAGAAACACCAGCCCCGACCTCACATTCGTACACGGACTCAAACAGTATGAGTGGAGCTGCATGGACGAGAATCTGGGTAGCGACCATTATATAGTGCACACGATTATCCCGCACCACAAAGCGACGATGAAGATCGGAAAAGCCAAGATCACGGGCTGGCAGGCCTTTCGCACAGACGACAGCGCCATTAATGCAACGATACACGACATAGAAATATGGATCGGAGGAGTCATGGAAAGAGCCGAGAGGCATACGAGGACAATCCAACTGTAGCAAGACACCGCCGTGGTCGACCCCCACTTACTCCACCTGTGGGAGGAGCGGAGGGGACTCATGAAACGCTGGCAGCGTAAGAAGTGCAACCGGAAACTCCAAATTCGAATGTCCAAGCGGATCAAGGTAACGCAAGAGTACTCTAAACAACATGAAATACAGAACTGGCGCAAAACATGTAACAAGCTTCAAGGGACCTTAAGCAGCAAGCGCACTTGGGCGGCACTCAAGACTTTCCTATCGAAGAAGAACAAGAACGCCACAAAACAGAAAGCGCAGAGATTCATACACAGCCACCCGGGGAAAGAAGAATACATCATCAAAGAAGTGAAGGAGAAGTTCCTCACTACAGAGCGGCACATAAGTGTAGATTCGCACTTTGACGAGTGTCGAGGCAACAAAATATAAAAATGGATCGGCCCTTCACAGAAGCAGAAATCGAGAGTGCCTTGAGCAAGCTAACCCGCAACACAGCGCCGGGGTACGACCGAATAAACAACAAGACACTCCGGAACCTTGACGGACCCTCTGTAGACGCACTCTTAAAATATATCAACGAGTTCTGGGAACACGGTAAAGTACCACCGGAATGGAAACATGCCGAGGTGACCATGATGCCTAAACCCAGCAAGTTCATCAGCACGCAGAACCTTCGACCTATATCCCTCACCTCGTGTGCTGGAAAACTCTATGAGCACATGGTGCACAACCGCAGGTTCGAACATCTCGAAGACAACGGACACGTCCCCAATACCATGTTTGGATTTAGAGCTCACCTGTCCACGCAAGACGTGTTACTGCAGATCAAAGAAAAAGTCATCGACAAACTGGACACGCACAGCAAAAGAGCCATCCTCGCACTTGACGTGAAAGGGGCTTTTGGACAACGTGTCACACAAGCCATGCTGCGACACCTCAACATATCAAACTGCGGGAAAAATATATATAATTACATCAAAGCTTTTCTGAAAGAATGGACCGCCACAGTGGGGATAGGCAACTTACGCTCTGAGAAATTCAACATACCGCGAAAGGGAACGCCGCAAGGTTCCGTCATTTCGCCGATGCTATTCAATCTGGTGATGTGCTCGCTACCCAAACAACTGAGGCAAATAGAAGGGATTGGTCACGCAATATATGCTGACGGCCTCACCATCTGGACTACGGGAGGGTCGACAGGCAAACAGCAAGACGCTCTGCAAGAAGCGGTTGACACAACGAAGAAGTACCTGGAAGCATGTGGACTGAAGTGCGCAGCAGAAAAGTCAGAGCTCTTGGTGCTAAGAAAGCGCTCAAGAGGCCGACAACCGCAGCAGATACCAGACCCTGAAGTAAAGGTGGGAGGCATCAGGATTCTGCAGGTAAAGACGCTCCGCATCCTCGGACTGCTCATTCAAAAGGACGGGGCCGGGGGAGCAGAGTTGAAAAAAATTCAGAGAAAAGTGCAACAAATAACCCACCTAATCAAAAGAGTGATGAGCAAAAGGCACGGACTTAAGGAGGAAGACTGCACGATAATAATACAAGCGCTGCTCACGAGCATCGCCACCTACGGGACCCCATACGTTGACATGGAGAGCAGTCAACGAGACAAAGTAAACGCCCTCATCAGAAAACCCTACAAAATTGCCTTGGGCCTGTCCCGCTCAACGTCCACAGTGAAACTACTAAACATGGGAGTTCACAACACGTGGGAAGAGCTCATGGAAGCGCACAACGTCAACCAACTGGATAGACTAAAGCTAACAAAAACGGAAAGAGCCCTGCTCCAAGATCTGGGCTACGAAGTCGAGGTTGAGAGGCACCCAGCCTATCCTACACGAGATCAGAGACGAGCTACACATAAGTACCATTCCCAGAAACATGCATCCCGAGTACAAGGAAAGGATACAGGCGAAATACAGGCAAGGTTTGTAACAGCGCACCCAAGACAAGGACAACAGATGGAGTAAAACGACGACCTTGCCGTTCTGATGGGAATACAAGCGCTCAAGCACATAGTGGAACGCACCAACAGCAGAGTGTGAGATACACGGAAGCAGCTGCGAACACAACAAACGACCGATTTGCAATCAGCGTGGTCGACGAGAAGGGCTAAGAATATGCGTGCCAAGGGCGCGAGCACAGCGGAAGAGCTGGGCATAGCCCTGGCCATCGCAACGTGCAGGAAGACCCTGGTTACCGTGGTGACGGACTCGCAAGAAGCGTGCAGAAGGTATGTGAACGAAAGGATCGGAAAGGCAGCGCTTCAAGTCTTGACCAACACCGAGATAGAAACAGCAAATACACTGCTGCACGCCATGTATCCGGGCGCTTACGGGCGAGACTGCAAGTTCTGCCCGCTGGACACGCCCAACACCTTGCGCCATATGGTGCTGGAGTGCAGGAATAACTGCGAAGTACCACGGTCATCATCACCACCAGGCAGTAACATGCAGGAAGAAGCGGATTCAGAGGAAGAATCGGAAGACCAGTGGGAGGCTCTGCTGGTGACGCAAGACCCTGACAGCCCAGCTACGGTTGGTGAACAGGGCTCGGGTGGCGGCAGCGAGCCATGGCTACCTGGACTGAGTAGGCCACCCACCTTTGGGCTCAGGAAGCCTGGTCTAGCAATAAAGTTTAGTTCTCTCTCGCTCTCTTTGATGCCAACTTGGGTCACTGCTGCTTGAGATTGGGAGCTCGAAGAGGGAGCTGTAGAATGTCGACGTTAATGCGATTTCACACGCCATAAAATTTATCTGTTGTGCCCTAGAAGTAATCTACCACTGTTGCCTTGGCTTAATTTCTCAACTCCTTGCGACTCTTGTTTCCAGTTGGCAATTTTGCACAGGAAGTGCTGTATACTTAGGGAAAAACCAGATGAGGTAACGGGTGGCAGTCATATTGTTTATGGGTTTAAGGGTTACTGCAGGGTTTGATGATGGACGCTGTATCGCAATATTTTAATTTGTGCTTTATTTAACTCATGTCGCGGGTATATGGTTCCGACGATTTGTCAGCGTCGCGGCGAGCCGCCACTCGAGGTAATAATGAAGCAAAAGGAAAAGTTAAACTCAAATGACGTTTTCTCCGGCTGCAACTCGTTCCTCAAGCATGTAGATCAGCTGACTACGAACCAAATCCCTTTTCTGGTCCCTGGATTAGTCTAAACAAAGAAGGTTGAACTAACGAAGCAAAAGCGACCCGCGCGACCGTTGAACAGATGGTTACAACTGAACACATTTCGAGTTAATCGCGCGGGCACCGAACCTATGAGAAAACTGGGCTTGACACCCCAAGAGATGCCGATAAATACCGTCATTCAAAAGGAGTGAAAGAGGCATCAAAATGTTGCCCACCGAATAGCTGTGAAGTCTCAACATTGATTTGGCGGCGCTTTAGGAATGTGTGTGAGTATTAGTGGCGTGGGCAGGGAGGGGTATGCCGCTTAATTTCAAGGGGGGGTTCCCCCAGCCCCACCCCCCCACCCCTGGGTACGTGCCTGCGTAGGGATGTACCGCTGATAGTACCCGGCGACCCCTAAGAAAGATCGGATATCGGTCTTTGTGCGAGGCTGCTAGAAATCTCGTATCGCAGCCACCTTTAGCTCAGAGGGACGGCAACGGCCCTATCCGGTTGCGTGACCGAGGTAAGTCACTAGCGCTTGCGCCATTTGGCACTTTCGTGCCTTGACCCTTAAGCCTGCTTCAAGCAAGCGGGCCAACACTACCCTCAGATGTTGCATATGCTCCGACCAGGATGCAGAACATATCGCGACATCATTTAAGTAAGGCAAGGCGAACTCTTCCTGTGCTCGCAACACTTTGTTCATAAGGCTTGAAAAAGAGTACGGTGTATTCTTCAAACCGAAGCTTAGGACCTTACGGTGGAACGTTTCCAACAGAGATATGAAGGCGAAAGATCTGCTAGCCCGCTCTGTGAGTGGAGCCTGCCAGTAGCCTCGAAGTAGATCCAGGGTAGGAATGAATCGAGTGCTACTAACTGTCTCGATGTTTGGTATAGCATAAGTCTGATCTTTAGTGAACGCGTTTACCCGGCGGTAATCTACGCAAGGACGCGGATCGCTCTCACAACGCTCGATCACTTCTGGAGTCAACCTTTTTTCCACCTCCGCATTCATGATCTCACGATGACGCGGTGACACTCAATAATCCTTTGACCGTAATGCTCCGAAGAAGTGAGCTCGATGTCGTGTGTAAGAACCGATGTCCTTCCTGGCCTATCTACAAGAAAGTGCTGAAATTCTAGCAGGATTTCCTGCAACTCTGTCATTTCTTCAGGCTCCAGCTGCGCTTTAGAATCTAGTTCCTTAATTAGTTGTTCCCTAGCCTCTCCGTTAGTGACTGGCACGAGCCCCGGAAGCTCTACTGGAATCTCTTCGGGAATGTTTATCATCATGAATACAACTGCTTCCCGTTCCCCTGTAAGGCTTGGACAGATTACAGTGACAAACCCGCTGTATCTTCCGCTTTCCAGGCGTGCTTATAACGTCGTTCGTGCCAGACAGTTTCTCAACCACGTTTGCGGGACCTTCCCACTGCACCTCGAGCTTGTTTTTCTGCAATGGTCGCAGAATCATTGCTTTAGTGCCGGCTTCGGATCGACGGGAGATGGCTGTCTGGTCGTAATACACCTTGGACATTCGCTGGGCTTTAAACATAGCCTCTTCTGACAGCTTCTGCGACTTCCTTGAGCGTTCTAGCATCTTAAGCACGTACTCGCCAAAGTGGGTCTTACTCGCGATTTTCCCATGATTCACGGAGCATACGCAGCAGCGATCGCAGCGAGCGGCCGTAAACGAGCTCTGCTGTCGAAAAACTGGTGGCTTTATGCGGCGCGGTCACAACGCAAACATGGTAGTAGGCAAGCAACGCTCCCAGTCTGTCTTCCTTTCGAAGCATGACGCCTCAAGAGGAAGCTTTAGCTCGGGTGCTCATATCTAAATAAATGTAAAAGGAGAATTCATTTTTCTCGGAAACCACTGCACCAAGTTTGACGAGATGTGTTGCATTCAAAAGGAAAATTTTAGGTCTAGTGGTGCTTTTGTTTCGAATTTTTTATTTAGGTCGTCAATTGTTTTATTAAATATTGGCAGAATTCGAAAATTTCATAAAACGAAACTATGAAGTTTACAACTCTAACTCAGCAATGAAAAATGATATCACAATTCTGTGAGCTGCATCTAATAGTACACAAATGCACGTAAAATATTAAATAACATACCAAATGTGTTCGCTTTCAATTATCTAATGTATGCCGCTTATAGAACCGCGATATCTGCTCTTGATGCAGAACTATTAATTAGCAAACTTTGTGCTTCTTTTTTCAAACTTTGGAATTCTTGAAAATCTTTTTATCAAAATTCAGGCTCTTAATCGAAATTCCGCATGTAGCAGTCACTAGAATTGAACTTTCTCTTTCACATGCAACAAGTTTCATTAAAATCTAAGTCGTGTAGGTATACTACATCCTGGACCAAAATGTAATTGCTTGATTTATTGCTTTTCGTGTAAAGGCTTTGCAATGATGCTTTTGAATCTGTGAAGATTGTACATTGTTGTTGAAGTTGTCGTAGTATGTATTTTAGCACCTGTTTCATCGCCTACACCATAGAACTGTCTGGTCTGTGGAAGGATCGAAAATACCACAGTATATCCAGTAAATAACCGCTGCGAAACGTGTTGGTTGGGTGTCCGGGTGAAGTCTCGCTCATACAGAACCACTCCCGTTTCATAATAAGACACATCTCCGTTGAGTTCAAATGGAAGGGAAAAATCCAAAAGGAAAGGGTCAGAAAAAATCTGCACCAGCTCTTCGTACGCGTAATCGCATTCTTGGTCCATCTGAACGGTACATCTGTTTGAGGCAGTCTTGTTAAGTGCAGTGTCTTTATAGCGTAGTCTCGCATAAACGCTCTAAAATATCCAGCTAGTCCAAAAAACACGCCAAGCGGATTTGCGTTAGGAGGTATTACAAGCTTAGTTATGCGCACCACGGACGCTTCTTGGTGTTCTTCGCGGTACCATCTAATATTCGATCCCCACAAAATGCTTCATTTTTTAAAAAAACTCATTATTTTTTAATCTTATCTTGAGCATCGCTTCAAATAAGGCAGCGAGAATATACACAAGGTGTTTTTTTATGCTTTTCTCTCCCACAGTGCACGATGATGTCGCCTGCATACGCATAGCAGAAGCGACCAGGAAATGGGTTCAGAACAGTATTCGTGAGCTTCTGAAGCCAGTTCTCATAAGTGAAGACAATTCTCATAGATGTCAAATGGCGTCAAAAGGACGGTGTATTGCTTGGTTTCTTGGAGTGGCATTTCCCAGATGCACTTTGTTGCAGATCTATTCTCGAAAACCAGGTGTAGTCAGGCGTCTCCTCAATGATGGTGTCTGTTCGAGGCATTGAGGATGGGATCAGCTGCGTCTGGCTCTTAATCGTCCTGTAATCTGCACATTCTGAGGCTGCCGTCTTCTTTTGGAGTATTGGTGATTGATGATACCAAAAGCAACACAGATGTGCGAATGATACCTGCGCCTAACTTGCGCTGCAGCTACTCTTTCAGCCGTGTCTTTGTTTCAAAAGATTCTTGGGGTTTTCCCGTACTTTAGTAGTATAGTGTAATTCAATATATACTTAGAACTTGGTGGTACCAGGAGGATAGCCTCCCATGCAAAACAATTCTCGATACATTGTCTACTGTGTCTCTTTTTGGGCTAACGAGTAAATTTTGCAACAGCCACATATTTGTAGTTATCTTCATCGGAGTTTACGTCACAGCGTCGTCCCACTGAATGTTTATTCTCGACTATTTCATATCTGGGCTAGTGAGAAGAAAGTCATATTCGACGCCTTCATCCACCAAGGCAAGAACTTCTACGTACTGCGACTAGTATGTTAGACCTAAGCTCATCAATTCAACACTCTTAGAAATATTTACACCCTTTGGGGCTTATCTTGTCCCACAACAATAATCGCTATCTGTCTTGCCCGAGTTTCCTTTCTTGAAAGCTCGGCGCTCGCTACTTTCCTTTCGAGAAGCTGCGTCACACTGATAATGCGCATGCCGTTCGTGACTGGGAAGTACCGGGCTCGCAGCGGTAAAGAAAGGAAACGCGGGCAAGACAGATGACGATTATTGTTGTGGGACAAAATACGCCCCAAAGGGCGTAAATATTTCAAATAGAGTAGTGCCTCCTTTTCACGACCATCGTAGCCTCGTTCAAGGACTGGTCTGCCTGAGCATATTTCTTCTCTGTTTACTTTGCCTCTCTTTAGTATTGATATTGACGTTGATCTTGAGCTCGCAGCGCCTGTTCATTCATTTCGCCTTCTCTGGGGAGTAAACGTGAAGAAATAGGTAGCATGGCCTCGTTTCCACTCTGAGGTAGACATTGGGATTCCGATTGTACTTGTTTCTCAGTCTGGTTGAACAATGCCGGTGATCGCAACGCATCATCGGGCTCTGAGTCGGTCACTCGAAGTCTAGTAGTTACACTTTCTGTTAGTTGGGATTGCATTACGTCCGGGTTTCTGGAGTGAGAATGTGACTATCCCTGAAGGTCTCGACAAGTCTTGCAGGTTCGCTAAGACTACTAGTGAGGAAAGGTTTATAGCAGCTCTAGTAGTGCTTTGAGAGGTTTGGGCCCTTCTATTTGGGCATCTAGTTGCAAACGTCTAGGCAGGAAAATACGAGCACTAAGACTGATCCTAACAGGAACTCTGATTGAGCAAGTCGAATAAGTAGTTGCTTCTCAGTAAAGTATTAAATTGGAGAACCAGACCGAAAACGTTAGAACAGCACCTGGTCCCTTCGTTCGAGATAATTTCTCCTGAGTGTAGACAGGAAGATGAATTTCCACGTACACTAAGTTCGCAAGCACGCCTTAGTAAGTGCAATTCACGCCATTTTCTTCCCTACACTATAGAGGATTCGTGCCATTTTTGCTACACCTTCATGGTCGGTTAGCCATCCATTCTATTTTACTGCACCTTCATGTAAAGTGACCAATTCTTCTCGGTCATCAGAAGACCCGTAAAACGTTCCTGGTCATAAAATTTCAATTGGGTGCTTCCTCCTAGGTTGGAAGGCAGAAAGGAGCTTGCGTCATTGTGTTCTATTCCGAAAGTTGTTGCTGTGTTTCGTCGCAATTGAAGGCCTGAAGAATTGTCGATCTCTCGCCATACGGCGCTCCACGTTCGAACAGTCGTTTGAACGTACCAGCTGGCACCAGCTTGAGTACGAGCATAAGGCTTCTAGGTTATTTATTTTCGCAGAACTTCGTTTAACAAGCTCCGCGGGAGACACGACAGCCTTATCAAGAACAAGATCCAGGAGCTAACCGCTGTCGTGTCCACAAGGAGGTCGACTGAAGAATCATCTCGGATTTGATAGCTCTTGCACACCACTCGGACGTTGCAACTTTGCACGAAAAATGTCACCCATATTCGTTCACTCGTCAGCTGCCCCAAAATATGCAATTAGCCCTCAGACATATAATAAATGAAGCAATGGTCATGTCGCCACTGCAATTTTTTTGTTCTCTTTTATCTTGCTCTTCACCCTCTCCGCTCTCCAGCTGGCGTTTTTCAGGTGATCTTCTTTTCTTCAGCTTTGGATTGATTCAGGTGGTGGGACTCACTTTCAGTCACCGGAAGGGGGCAGTTTTGGACATGTTCCACCCAGTAGAAATTGCAGCCAGCTTTAAGAACAGGCGACCGCTGATGTAACGGATACCGTCAACCAGAAGCGTCCTAAGCACAACTTCCTTCATGCTAGGACGGTGGCTGGAGACGGAGCCAATATACGCGGGAATGAAAGTGCGTGTATCCAGCTGGGGAGTAATTTCTACGGACCGCGAACACAGTTCGTGCCGTGCTGTTTGTATCATCGCGGGGCAATTTCAGATAGTGCACCTAAGTTTAGGGGTGATGAATAACTAGGTGCTGGGCATGATAGCTGAGCGATAAGACCAAATTAGATGACAGGAATTTCTTAGGCACGTTATCATAGAAGCAGGCCCATTTTCACTGTTCAGCGACAGTGCGCTAAAATCGTCACCTTTAATTGTGTGCGCGGTGCGCAGGTGGACTGGCGGTGGCTGTCCCGGGAGAACTTCGCGGCTATGAGAGACTCATCACGTATTACAGCCACAAGTCATTCCGTGAACATTTTGAATACTCTATAAAGCGTGCCAGGGAAGGCATAAAAGTTGGAAAATTTTTAGCTATGACCTTACAACTAGAGTACGAGCACCTGAAGGACGCTCCAACCTTAAAGTAAGTATCTCCGGTATTCTAATTTCTGTTTCAGGTCAGATTCGCTCATGCGAAATCGCGAATGCTTGATAGGTGGGGAAAAATAGCTTCCGATTCCCTGCCTTCTTTGTAGATAGATGAATAAATTTCGGGAGCACTAAGACTGAGAGAGACATAATTTCGGAAATTAAAAAGAATTAGGTGAGAGTATTTCGAATCACAGCGTAAAGAAGTAAATACGCGTTCCCCCTGAGCCCAAACGTGAACAAAACGTTACTGTTAAACCAGTCAAATTCTAGGTAAATTTATTTAGAGAATAAAATTTTTGCTGCTTCTCGATAGCGTCAAAAATGGGCATTTTTTCAAGGATTACTGGCCTAATATTTTCGACCTTTTATTTTTAGCTTTAAATAAATTTCTACGACCCCTAAACTCTAAAAAAAATATCTAGAAAACCTCAGAGCGTCCTAAATAATTTGCTCTTACAGCCATCATACAATCAGTATATATTTCCTTTATCAGGAGGTGTCAGGACAACATGGCACACTGGATGCTCACGTGGTCACAAGCAGCGCTTTTTCACTCGCTCCAGCTCCTCCGTCGTCCTGTGTGCAACTGCTGCGTAGCGAGCACCAGCACGCATATACAGAGCGAGACACAGCGGGTGACACAGCATCCGGATGTTCTGCTCGCACGGGACCAACTTCTGTGTCACATAGAGTTTCCTGCAACTATATGCTGTGTCGTGTCCCCTACAGAGAAAGGAAACATGAAGATGGTTGTAGAAAAACCATTTGAGTGGACGATTTAGGGTTTGACACAAATTTATCTAATGTTCCGGGGCTGTTGTGTACTCAGTGCCACTTTCATGTAGCCGAATGCACATCGGACAAAGCGGGAGATGCTTGAAGGGCACGGTAACACAACATGCTCATAAAATTTTGAGAGCTGTGGACGAACAGCTTGCATTCATCACAGACTTTTGGTGGAGTTTAAGACGCTTGCGTTAGCGTTAGCGTGCGACGCAACACTAACGCCAAGGAAGGCTGCACTGCGTGGCGCAAATTAGTCTTGGAATAGCGGAAAGGAGCAAAACGCTGACGCAAACATACGGCGCCATCTAGACCTAAAAACACCAAGTATGCTGGAAAGCAACATCCCTACGAAATGTCGAGCTAATCCAATGCCGAGTCGCCAAGTGCCTCACTAAGTAAGGCGGATGAACAAAAGACAGGCTTTGGCGCTGTCTCGACGCGGTTACAGAAAGCGTCAGCAAACTCTCTCTCGTTAAGCCTACTGCACCGCTACTTGAGAACGTATCTCGGAAGCAACGCCCATTTGTTACCAGTACACCGCTTTCAAAGCATCATCACACAAATTTAGAGCAAATTTAAAGCATTAGTGAGGAACGAATGAGCCGAGTAGTGCATGCCAACATCTCGCCAGATCCGAAGCGGGCAGCTCTCGCTTCGACTTGCGCTGCCATGTTGCCGCATAGGTAATGCTCACCCCTTGCGTGCCCGTTAGCGTTCACCGCTAAATCCCGAAAACAGCGTATGTACGTAAAAGCCCCAGCATGGTTTGCGTACAGCGCATGCGCAGTGTGAGACACTAGACGCTAACGCTAACTCACTGCGTTTGCAGCTGCACAATGTACTGAAGCAGCATATTGTCGTGATTGCGGTTGCCGGTCACTGTTTGAAAAATGCACTATCGTCAGCAAAGAGCGCAGGCCGAATCATGCGTCAGATAATAGAAACCTTCAAAATTGCGCACGTGAGCAGTATGTGTCTAAGAATGCCTTAGGTTTCCTTGAAGCAGAAATAAATTCATTTCCGCATGTCTTGATGAAGTTTATGCAGCCTTGTCCTGTCAGTCTTTCTGCTGTACCATGCGGCGCCAGGGGATCGCGTGATATGACACGGTATAGGCGGTGTTGGGCAATCAGGCTTTTCTTCACTGTCTGTGCTTGCTATTTCCGTATTAAATAAAAAAATTATGGGTTTTTACGTGCCAAAACCACTTTCTGATTATGACGTCCGCCATAGTGGAAGACTCCGGGAATTTCGAACCCTTGGGGTACTTTAACGTGCGCCTAAGTCTAAGTACACAGGGGTTTTCGTATTTCGCCTCCATTGTAATGCGGTAGCCGTGGCAGGGATTCGATCTGGCGTCATGGTGCTTAGCAGCCTCTATTCCCGTATTCCACGGGCCTTCTTTTTTTTAAACCTTAGAGCGCTTCCCAGAACTTTCTCCTTCCTGTGTTGACACTTTTGACGAGATCATCGCGGCTTAATAAGTGTTATTCGTTTGAGTAAAATCAATTCTCTTTCTGTTCAACTCAGGGACATGTACTTCAAAACGGGCAGTGGGGATCCTCTCACCGAAGGAGACATACTGAAAAATCCTGACCTTGCAAATACTTACCAGGAACTAATGAACAAGAGTGTCGACTACTTTTATGAAGGAGCTTTGGCAGAGAAGATCGTACAAGCGGTCCGTAATTCACGTGAGTGGACGTTGCATCACGATTTCCGCAGCCCTCTCTGGCAATATTTTACTTATTGCACTGCTTTGTTAAGGAAACATTCGAACTGTATATTTCCCAAGATTGGAAAACTGTCGAATATATAAAAAAGCAAGTAGTCATTTATTTAGTATTGCTAGCTGGGCGACATTGTCTGAAGATAAATCTTATTGCTGAGAAGAAACGAAAATGAAGAACCTAGTCCTACTAATCTACGGAGGAAACACCTGGTAACGTGACCAATCTCATAAAAAGATGCAGAAATGCTTTGTTTCTCTGTCAAATTATTCTTTTATGAAATAGCTTAGAGTTCCCTATATCGTAGTGATCGAAATAGTCGGCTGCACTAACTATCGTTTGGGGTTGTTAGCACGCAGCTACTCAACCGAAGTACATGGCAGTCGGCTGAAAAGGCTTTAGTGAAGATATTGTCACAGTCGGTATTGTGGGAAGAAGAGGACGCTGATGGTGGTCTTGGAGACGACGAAGAAGAGTTTAGCAGTATCGCTGCTCTGCGCTTGTTGGCTCAGCCATTAAAAGCCATCTGTAAATAGACGCACGCTTCTTCCTTCCCGTAACATCATTGGTGGACGCGCTGGGTAATGACTTGTACAAGACGGAGCTCCGCAGTGGACGTAACCTGGCCGCCATGTCATCCGAAGGAGAGAGTTCAACCACGGCCCCGTCGTTGCCACGGACGGTTATCCTGGCCCAGCCTCGCGACCCTGGCATGTTTTCCGGGATCGACAACGTTGACGTCGATGACTGGTTACAGAATGATGGACGGGTCAGCGCATACAACAGGTGGGATAACACACTTATGCTGGCTGATATAATATTCTACTTCAAGAAAACAGCACGGGTCTGGTTCAAAACACACGAAGAAGAGAATACGTGCAAACGGACCAGTGCAAACCAGTGCAAACCAGTGCAAACAGAAGCTTAGAGATTTGTTCGGCAAACCCGTCGGCGGCCAACGTGCTGCAAAGAAAGACCTTGGGACCCGTGTACAGACGTCCACTGGATCTTACGTGGCGTATATCCAGGACGTCCTCGCTCTTTGCCGCAAAGTAGATAACAATATGGCAGAGGCAGACAAGATCAGCTTCGTCTTAAAAGGCATCGCGGACGACCCGTTTAACCTGCTTGTTTATAAGACAATCACAACGGTCAATGAGATCATTAACGAATGTCGCCGCTTTAAAGACGCGAAGAGTTTACGCATAGTTCGACAGTTTACGCGTCTACGTAATACCGCAGCTTCATCGACGTGCGAAGACATTTGTCTACCGCGTGAGCCCACCTCCTCCGAGAACGTCGTACGTATCGTTTGGCGAGAAATCGAAGCAGCGTCTCCTGCCATGCCTGTGAAGCAGTGCTGTGACGATTCCCGGCCGCTTGTGTCACTCATTCAGTCGGTCATTCGCCAAGAACTTGCCACTGTAGGTCTTCCATCCATCTGCTCCGCCAGCCGTCCTGACTTTGCTTCGTCTGCTGCCTCTGCCCCTGTTCAGCGGAGACAATACGGCCCATATCTGAGCTATCGCAACCCGGCCGAATGGCGCACCCATGACGATAGACCCATCTGTTTTTACTGTGGACGTGTGGGCCACATCTCTCGCCACTCTCGAAGTTCCTGGCTAGCCCACTCTCGACCAAACTTTCCCTCCTACCGCCACTCCGCACTGAATCCTCGCCCGCCATCACTCTCCACCGAGGTTGAAGACGCACCTGACAACGCTCGAGCCACCGCGACCAGCCGATCGCCATCACCCCATAGTCGCCGCTCCCGTTCGCCCCAGCTGCGTCGCGCTCCATCTCCAGCTTACCGTCGCCGCTCTCCGACGGGAACCTAACTGGGGCAGCTCCTGGAGGTGACGCTGCTCTAGAACACCGGCCTGAAATTCCTCTGCTGATAATGCCTACTTATCGGAACCTTCTTGACGTGGACGTAGATGGTTTGCCCGTTACAGCACTCATCGGCACTGGAGCCCAAATTTCCATCATGAGTGCGGAGCTTCGAACGGTGGTGGTGGTGGTGGTGAAAAGCATTTATTGGGGTATATATACAGAGAGGTGTTCGGGGAGAGACTTCTAGCTGGTCGCGCCCCTTGCAATACTGGGCGCAGTCTGAGTCCGGGACCCCGTTGGTCTTGACCGCTACCCAGGTCCGTCGAACTAGGGCTTGTTGGGCCGATAGTTCCTGGCAGCCGAGTAGGGCCGCCTCCCAGTCCTCTTGGGAAGGGGAAGGGGTGACGGGGGGGAGAGAAGGATTTTGCCTGCATGCCCAAACAATGTGGAAGGGGTCGGCCACCTCCCCACAGAAAGAGCACCGGCCGTCAAAAGAAGGGTCAAAGTGCTTGAGAACCGCCGGGCACAGCAGGGTGTTTGTAAAGAGCCTAAGAAGAGTTCGTTCGCCAGCTTTACCCAATCCCTTCATAGGAACCGGCTAACGGTGGTGTTCGGCACGATAGTGCTCAGTAATGTTTTTAAAAGAAAAAAAAAGAGGGCTGTGATCTGGGTCAAGGTCCTCCCAAGTGATGCGCTTGAAGAAAGTTCTTACTCCTGCTCCGACTCGACTTGTCCAGGTCGATGATGGTGGAACTCCGGCTGTGCTTGGAATGTGTCTCGTGTCAGTGTCTCCGGTCGCCACACGTCCGTTTTGTTTAGTGAGCTTGAACGTTGCCCTCACACTGTGATCCTCGGAGACGACTTTTTGTTCGCCCATTCTGCTCTGATTGACTGTTCCGCCGGTGTTGTACAACTTGACCTACCCCTACCTGTTCCCATTGACCTTCCTGCTTAAGCTCCAGCTCAGCTTTGTTTCGCGGGTTTTATACGCCTGCCATCTCTTGCAGCAACCTGCATCCCTGTTTTAACCAGCCCACCTGTACCTGACGGAGACTATGTCCTTGCTCCCGCGACGTCAGTCCTGCTTTCTCACAATGTCTCCTTCCCACACACCATCGTTTCTGTTGCGGACAATCAGACATGTCTTCCCATCCTAAATTTCGGACAGTGCCCACAGGTACTTCCTCGAGGCATGTCTCGTGCCACGTTGTCACCGACGCACGATTGCCACGTTTCTGCTCTATCTGTTGCACCGTCTTTGACCAATGCTCATTCTGCGCCTTCTGCATCAGTCCCGACCGACGACTTTACAAAGATGATTGCACCGGACCTCTCAACCCAACAAGCCGCACAGCTCCGTTGCCTCCTCGAGTCCTACTCCGACATTTTCGATGTGAACGATCGCCCTTTGCGTCAAACCACGGTCGTGACGCATCGGATAAATACCGGCGATGCAGCACCTGTTCGCAGACGCCCATACCGGGTGTCGCCCTCTGAGCGACAAGTTATCCAGAGCGAGGTTGACAAGATGCTTGCCAAAGGGATTATTGAACACTCTTCCAGCCCGTGGGCGTCCCCTGTTGTTCTCGTCAAAAAGACGGATAACAGCTGGCGATTCTGCGCTGACTATCGCCATCTAAACACGATCACCAAGAAAGATGTATATCCACTTCCTCGCATTGACGATCCTCTGGATTGTCTCCACGGTGCCACTTATTTTTCATCTATAGACCTTCGCTCTTTATATTGGGAAATTGCCGTGGATGAAATGGACCGTGAAAAGACCGCATTCGTCACACCAGACGGCCTATATCATTTCCGGGTAATGCCACTTGGCGTGTGCAGTGCCCCGCGACCTTTGAACGGATGATGGACATGCTCTTGCGTGGTTTGAAATGGTCCATCTGTTTGTGCTACTTGGATGACGCCATCGTAATCTCTTCAACTTTTGCGACTCACCTTGAAAGACTTTCATCTGTTCTTTCTGTTTTTCGCACCGCTGGCTTGCAGCTCAACTCGTCCAAGTGCCACTTCGGTCACCGCCAAATAACCTTGCTCGGGCACCTCGTCGATTCGTCAGGCATTCGCCCGGACCCCGCTAAAGTTCATGCTGTGCAGAATTTACCCCTACCAACTTGTGCCAAAGATGTTCGCAGCTTTATGGGCCTATACTGTTACTTCCGCAGGTTTGTGGAAAATTTCGCCCATGTTGCCCGTCCCCTGACAGACCTCCTGAAGAAAGACGTTCCTTCCCCTTGGGGCTCTGAACAAGCGTCTGGTTTCCCGCACCTTGTCACGCTGCTCACCACACCTCTGTCCTCGCCCATTTTGACGCCTCCGCTCCGACACAAATCCGCACTGACGCCAGTGGCTACGGCATCGGTGCAGTTTTAGCTCAACGTCAATGTGGGCACGACCGCGTTATCGCCTACGCCAGCCGCCTCCTCTCTTCCGCCGAGCGCAATTACTCGATTACTGAGCGCGAGTGCCTTGCCCTCATTTGAGCTGTGGGCAAGTTCCGATCCTACATATATGGTCGACCATTTACAGTTACAACCGACCACCACGCCCTTTGTTGGTTTTGTTCCCTCAAGGATCCCACCGGATGCCTCGGTCGCTGAGCCCTTCGGCTGCAGGAATACGCATACACTGTGGTCTACAAGTCGGGTCGTCTACATCAGGACGCCGACTGCCTGTCTGGTCATCCCGTCGATGTACCGGACGGTTTAGTGGATGTCGCACTGCTCTGCGTTCTTTCGCTCTCTGCCTTGCAAGACATTGGCGCTGAACAACGACGCGATGAGTCGTTACGCCCCATTATCGAACGCCTGCTCTCTAATCCGTCTGACCCATCCCTTCACATGTTCGTTCTACAATATTGCATCCTGTATCGCCGCAACATGCACCTCGACGGGCCCGAGCTCCTAACCGTCATTCCGTCTCATCTGCAACAGATTGTGCTGCAGCAACTGCACGACGTTCCCACCACTGGACACCTTGGCGTCACGTGGACCTATGACCGAGTTCGGCGACGGTTTTTCTGGCCCCGTCTCAAATGGCGCTATGTTGCCGCGTGTGAGTCGTGTCAACGCCGGAAAAGACCAGCTGTGCCTCCTGCCGGACTGCTGCAGCCTTTGGATATACCGGCCGACCCTTCTTTTCGCATTGGCGTTGATCTCCTCGGACCATTCCTTATATCAAAGAACGGAAATAGGTGGATTGCCGTCGCTACGGACTACACAACTCGCTATGCCAATACTAGAGCCCTACCGACCAGCTGCGCTACAGACGTCGCTGATTTCTTGCTTCACGACGTTATCTTTCACCACGGTGCACCTCGTCAACTTCTCACCGATCGCGGCAGATACTTTCTTGCCAAAATCACAGACGACCTACTTCTACATCTGCTAATAAACACAAACTTACTACCGCTTACCATCCTCAAACTAACGGTCGTACCGAACGCCTGAACTGCACAATAATCCGCCTTTTGCGACGCCGAACTGCGCATGCGCAGTGCCCTAGCGGCTGAGGAGCGAAGCGATTTGGCAGGCGCTAGAGCAGACGGCGGACGGCCGGGGCAGGCGCTGCAATTCTCAGCTGCGCTATTCTCGCTGCCGCGCGCACGGCACGCCTTCCTAACATATTGACATCGAAATTTGGCGCGATGCCAATGTCGTGTGTCGCGTACGGCTGCAGTTCACGTGACAGTCCCAGCAGGACAGTGCGGTTTTTCCGATTTCCGTCGGTAAAACGAGATCGACAGCGCCGTGAAGCCTGGATTAGGGCTGTGAAGCGGCAAGATGCGCAAGGGCGTCCATGGCAGCCGTCAGCAGCATCTCGACTCTGCGGGAAGCACTTTGTGACAGGTATGCATCCACATACGTAGTTCTCTGTTTTTGTCGTTACTGACTCATACGAATAATCTCGAGAAAGACGCAAATGTGTTTGAGCTAGCGAAACAAACGATCTCTTGCTCGCGCGAGCCGGCCGAGTGAAACGCGGTGCTTTATTTTTTTCAAATTCTTTTTTGTCGTCATCTCTGTGCGGCCGCCGCGTTGTGCTTTACTTTGTTTTTTTGCTGTCATCTCTGTGCGGCCGCCGCTAGAGCGCCGTCTTTAGCAACTTTACACCGTGCACACTTTTACTACTTCATAAGCGTTCAGCGAGTGCTCGTGATGTCGGCGTAGTTATCCGTTGGAGCCAAGCGCGCCTGCACTGCCGGGCAGATTTGAAAACGGCGTGCACTGTTTAAGTAGCTGATGGTGCTAGTTAGCAATCGCTGCTATTTGTCGTTTCATCATTCTTGTCGACACCGAGTATAGTAATATTTCTTGAAGAAAGCTTATGTTCGTTCAGCGAATAGCGATGTAGTACGGTTTGTACTATGGCTCATTTTCCCGTGCTGCGCTTTCTGGAGTCGAGTGGCGCGTCTTATTGTGTAACGGACACATTCCAGGGGCACCTTCACTGTCACCCAGACATCCGGACTTCATACCGACGCTGTTCGTGTATACAGACCAGTTCAGAAAGAAGGACGCGGTCGACCGCCATGTTCGTACCGCGGCGCGTTCCAAGAGGAAAACAGGCGCTCGACCAACAGCAGGTATCACCGGTTCTGGGCATACTGGCCATTTTCTGGCATTTTTGTAGGTGTACATATACTTTATGTGGGTAAAACACGTATGCAAACTGACATTCTGTTGGCCTCCCCATTGCCTGTGTATGTACGCCAAGCACTATGGCACACTATAAAGGAATATATGCAGTGGTGAAACGTGATATTTGCCCTAAGAACTACACTTCATGCCCTATCCGAGTCATGCGTTTTTGTGTGTACTCATACTATTTTATTACTCACTTTACGTCACAGGTACAGAGGTTTCAGGTCAAGGAGGAACTTGTAAAGGTCACAGTGATGGGGAACCAGACACGTCCTGTGTTCAGGGTGAGCAGTGGCTTTTGAACTAATGGCAAGCACACTGTCACATTATGCAGCTGGAAATGTTTTCTGAGGCTCACCTTATGTTGCTCATTGCGAGTCTTGCACGTTTGCGACATATGAATTATCCATAATTTGCTTTCAGGTGACCAGGTCATTAGAGTTGTGCACTCCGCACAAGGTGCGAATGCTCAGAGTAAATGTCAGTGTTCAATGAATTGTGTCTAAAGCAATAGCGTCACTTTATTGCATTTGTTGATGCAAATGCAGGTGCAGACTCTTCATTCGACGAGGAAGGAGCAGCTGATGCACTCTTGCTGCTTGCAACATCCCCAATGCTCACTGAGCCACAGGAGGTCCTAGAGCCAACGCCCTTAAGCAGAGAGGAGAACACTGACCACCTATTAACTGAAAATGTGGCATTACAACGGAAAGCCAGGGATCTAGAACTGCAATGCAGAAAGCTAAAACGCTGCACGTTTTCTGTGGATACTATTCACAAATCGTCTTTTAAGTTTTATACAGGACTGCAAAGTAAGGAACAGTTTGAAGCACTCTTTAAGCACATTGAAAAAAAATGCAGAACGCATGGTTTATTGGGATGGAGGAAAAACACAAGCAAAGGAAAGACAGCTCTCCAAGCGCGAAGAACTTTTCATGGTGCTGTATAGGCTCAGGACTGGTGTTTGTGCCAAGGAAGTGGCTCGAATCTTTGGAATTTCTCAGTCATGCCTTAGTCGCATCTTTTGTACATGGGTAATTTTTCTCGATAAAGAGCTCTCAGCATTGACAAGGTTTCCCACATTAGCAGAGATCAAAAGGCACATGCCAATGGCATTCAGTGACTTCTCAAACACTAGAGTCATCCTTGATTGCACAGAGGTGAGAATCCAAAGACCTTTAAAACTACAGGCACAGAGGCATACTTTCTCCTCGTACAAGCATTATAACACGTTCAAAGCACTTGTTGGGGTAACACCAGATGGCTACGTTTCATTTGTGCCAGATTTGTGGGGTGGGCATGTTAGTGATAGCGAAGTTGTCGAAAAATCGGGCCTACTGGGTTTATTAGATGCGGGGGACGGTGTGATGGTCGACAAAGGCTTTAGGTTGGAGGGCACTTTTCCACCATCTATTCAAATCCACATGCCACCATTTAAAATGGGGAACCAATTGTCAGCTAGTGACGTGATTGCCACCCGAAAAATAGCTGGCGCTAGGATCCATGTTGAGCGAGTCATAAGACGTATCAAAGAATTTCATTTTTTAGACAAACCACTGCCAATCAACATGCTCGACATTATTGACAGCATTTTTAGGACTTGCGCCTTTTTGTGCAATTTTCTACAGCCAATCATTTCAATCAATAATGAGAACAAGTAGCCAGCTCGCACATCTCTACTTCAAATGAGCCTCCTTTACCATGCTTATGACCAGAAGAGACCAGACTGTGTAACAACAGTGTACTCTCATACTATATCACGTGTACTTACGACGACGCTGTCTACTGTGCTACCTTCTGAGGAAATTTGTATTTTCCATCTCTGAATAAATGATACTGCTTTTTCAGTTATCTTCCATGTACACTGCACATTTATTTTGTTATGTCTATAGACGTAACGGCTATAGTTATCACCAATGCTACACAATTTGCTTAGGCCATGCTATTTCTTTTCATTTTGCCATAGAAAACAAAATACTTCGAAACAGTTTAGCCGAGCTACGAGCCGAGTTTGAAGCTTTTAAGCGCACGGCAAACAACAGCACATCACAGCAACCCATACAAATTGCGGACCACACCTCCAAATCACCACCACAAACATCACACAAATTGCGGACCACACTTCCAAATCACCACCACAAACATCACTGCAACAAAGTACCGCCTCCAGCACTCATTCGTTAACGCTGCAACAGTTAGCACAAAACATGCAACTAATGTTCGCAGAGCTACACAAACTCAAACGAATGGTAGAAGATGTGCAAACAAAAGCCGCAGCCATCCCCCGAAAGAGGGTCAGTCAAAGTCCGGGAGCTCCTACCAGGACTCCGAAAGCTATAGAGCACACTGATAGCGACAGTAATATCCATGGATAATATGGCAAGCAACACAAAGAGCGGACACATTGAAATCTGGCAATGGAATTGCTGCACGCTACGCTCTAAATTGGCTAATTTCACGCACTACATAGAATCGGCGCCAATCCCTCCCGACGTTATCTGTATTCAGGAAATAGGGAAACAAAATCAAAAACTCAAAGGCTACGAGCTTTATGCTCACCCTGACTACCCTCAAGTAGCCACCTTTGCCAAGAAGGATGTCGCGATTAGCGTAAATTATTTTTTCCGGGAACCTATTCAGCACCAGATAATCACGATTTGGCCGCAGAAAAGGGGCAAACCTAAAACAATTATTGTCAACGTTTATAGTTCTCCCAGAGAACAACAGGCGGATTTTGGAAACGTGGTGGCCACCGCGGTGCGACTCGCTCAAGGTAGGGACAAATTAATATTGTTAGGCGACTTTAACGCGCTACGGACTTTTTCAGCTAACTCAACCGGATCTCCCAACGCGAATCGGGAACAGCGTGTCCCAGGACACTTCCCCCGACCTCACGTTCACCAACAACGAAAGTGAGACGCGATGTACGAACCTAGGTGAAAACCTAGGAAGTGATCACTATATCTTAAGCATATCGGTTAATGCAGCCAGGATTCGAAGAGCTATTGGCAAGGCAAGGCTATCCGACTGGACCAAATTTCGTGAAAAACAGAAAACAATCGGCAGCATAACAGACGTAGGAGAATGGGCCGAGCAGATCCGAGTTATTCACTCTAGGGTCACCAAAACAATTGAAACAACGGAGGCTCCAGCCGTGGATCGTCACCTGTTGCATCTCTGGGAAGCCCGGAGAGGCCTCACAAAAAGGTGGAAAAGGCAGAAGCTTAATCGTAAACTCAGGATACGGATAGCTCAGCTAGCGCAGGAAGCTAACGAATACGCACAAAAGCTAAGCGACAGCAATTGGTGTCAGTTCAGCGACTCGCTTCGGGGCACGTTGACTACAAAGAAAACATGGCGCATTCTTCGAAGTATGATTGACCCGGGAGGAACAAAAACAGTCGCGAATCGCACACTTAAGCTGCTTGAAAACGAGTTTGAAGGTCGGGAAGCTGACATCATAGACAAAATTAAAGAGATATACGTAGGTACTGTACCGACCGGGCAATCCACCAAACCCGTTTACGAAGGTCAGGACCAACCGGAACTGGACGCCCCCGTAACCTTTGAAGAGGTTTACGCAGCGGCACACTCCTTCGAGAAAAACACGACCCCAGGGGTAGATCAGGTCACGAACGCAATGATTCGCAATCTAAGTGATGACACGCTAAAGAGCTTGACCAAATTCTTTAACGACACGGTCTGGACAGAGGACGGCGTCCTTCCAAAAGAATGGAAGGAAGCAAAAAT
Source organism: Dermacentor albipictus (assembly GCF_038994185.2). Classification (NCBI taxonomy): domain Eukaryota; kingdom Metazoa; phylum Arthropoda; class Arachnida; order Ixodida; family Ixodidae; genus Dermacentor; species Dermacentor albipictus. Next base: position 464,603,958 of record NC_091821.1, on the reverse strand, counting down.
TATTCTTATTCCAAAACCAGGTAAGCCTCGTAACATCAACAACCTTCGACCCATCTCCCTAACGTCGTGCGCGGGGAAACTCTTTGAAAAGGTTGTGCAGGTCCGGCTCTCGAACCACATAGAGCTAAACAACATGTTCCCCTCCAACATGTTCGGTTTCCGACCCCACGTGTCAGCGCAGGACATTTTTCTACTACTAAAGCACGAGGTCCTGCACCCCAACAGAGGGTCGGAAGATAAATTTGTACTGGCATTGGACATCAAAAAGGCCTTCGACAGCATCTCCCACCACGCTATTCGCGGTGAACTGTGGATCGCGAATTTATAACTACGTGCGCTCGTTCCTCAGCCACCGCACGGCCACAATCGGATTAGGCTCCACGAGGTCCGACACCTTCAACTGTCCCGACAGAGGTCCCCCCAGGGAGCTATACTCTCCCCACTGCTATTCAATGTAGGGATGAGAAAGCTAGCCCTGGAGCTAGATAAGCACCCGAATCTCGGTTGTGCGATATATGCCGATGATATCACGTTCTGGGCTCACCAGGGGTCCTATGGGGACAAGCAAGAAACCCTTCAAAAGGCCATAGACGCAGTCGTGGAATACGCGAGGGCGGCGGACATGGCATGCGCACCCGAAAAATCGGAATTCATTCGGGTGCGTGCGAAGTACGCAAGAAAGAAGGACTGGGTGCCGCTCACTTTGACTCTCGACGGGGTGCCTATTCGTGAAGTGGAGACACTCAGAATATTGGGGATGGGGATACAGCAGAATGCTGGAACATCTCACACCCTACAAAAACTAAAGGCGGTCACAGGAAACGTGGCCAGAATGATAAGGAGAGTGGCAAGAAGCAGAGACGGCCTAACTAAGGGAGAGACCATCAGCCTGGTTCACGCATTCGTAATTAGCCGACTTACATACGCCCTTCCGTATCAGGCCATTGTTTTGTCCCACCTCCTTGACAATGACTTCATTCTCTTTGTGGTGTACATATTTTTGCAGTAGGGGGCTCCTGCTTTCTGCAGGTTTTCAGATTCCTTTTGGCAGTGCCAACATACCTGGCAGAACTATACAGGGGAAGCCCTCTTCTAATTCGCTGGGTCAGCTCCTCAGCTAGCACAGCATTCCTATAGAAATGCAGTAGTGCTGGCAATATTTCCTGAGACCACATGGCCTCATCAAAGAAAATCCTTTCGACGTGTAAGGAGGATGCAATGGATGCTGCATTAGTCCACACAACGAAGTCGCACCAGCTAAGTCCTGTCACTGCCATTTGGCCCTGCAACTGATAATAGTATTCATGCTCCCTTTTCAATGTAATTTCATTACCTGTTGCCCTACAACACAACTTTGGAGAAGCTGCAGCTTCTTCGATACTTTTTCCTTTGAAAGAAAACGGGCATTTAACTTCTAGCAGCCCCATGTCACTGCCCTCAAATACCAGTCTATCTGGGGATGCAGCAATAAACGGATGCTCAGCATGCACGTGCAGGCCTGTATATCCCACAGTTATGGTCTTATCCATGCAGGCCATTAGCTGTTCATATGCCTGAACGGCATCTGGCTCGTGCACATTTCCATAGTGCATGGCTTCAGTTTTATAGCTCCGCGGGTAAAGTATCTCTTTAACAATACTGTCAGGTTTCCGGCACCGCACAATTCTTTTAAACATTGAGGCAGTTAGCCGACCAATCCGCTCCATGTGCCAGGTTGGATTTGCGGCCTGTCCAATCGTTGACTCGAGAACAACTGCTCTGCTGTCCACCGAGAGGGCCTGTATAGCTGCAAAAAAAACAGTATTGTTAATTTATAGGTTTAGAATCCGTTTTACAAGTCGTACAGCAAGCAATACATTGTATTAAAGCAATGAGAAGTAGCATGACGTCAACAAAGCATCACTTGTCATGGCAATGTTGAGCTATTTGGTGGGTATTCATCGTGGAAGGAAGTAAGGGGTGCAAACATGGACACAAGAGAACCAGACAACACAAACACTGCAGATAGGAGCTAAGTGTACTAGAAATGAAGTTTAAAATGAGAGAAAGTTCAGCTAGTTGGTAGCGAATCGCACTAAAAGAAAGTAACGCATGCAAACATGGATACAAGAGAACCAAACTAAGTAAATGCCATGTTGTCTAGTTCTCTTGTTGGTGTTTGCACACCTTACTTTCTTTTATGTTGAATCACTTGTCAGAAACTTAATACCATTAGGTTAGCTTTTATTTACTCCTACAAAGAAACCCCTACAGGCCTACTCAAAGAGGCTAAAGTACTTAGGTTGTGTCAAATGACACAACTGCATATTGCAACGATTAAAATGTAGGTAGATACTAATCTCCTACAAAATTGTACAGCTTACTTTCACAGTGACATAAGAATTTTTCTGCAGCTTGTAACTTGCATGTGCTCATTATGTTTTATTTTTTTTCGCTAATTATGCTGGTCCACATAGCTAAATCGTAGAGTTGGTTCAGTATTGCAAGTATTTAAACATGCCTAAAAACAAGAAGAGCAAGACAAATGTGCATGCTTTCAATTCCATGCACTGCTAAAACAGTCAACATATATATATGACAAATGCCGTGCATGAATCCAGGTGATGGACTCATGCTAAAGGAACATCCATTATACATTCACACAGTGCTTCACAAACATGCCATAGATGAAGCAGATATGTTTGAGGACCCTGTGGGTGCTCACACACATCGAGTTATGCGACAGCCCTGTAAAAGTTAAGAAATGACAAGACACTAAGTCTAAAAGTGACTGCTGCATTATCTGCTGCTCAGTGGGATACTTGTGAAGGTGATGCCCAGAGACATAGGTGGGCATTCTTATATAAATGAGACAGCCTCAGAATGACACGTGCCAAGACAAAAAGTTGCGAAAAAAGTAATAAACAAGGAAGTGGACTTTCTTACCATCAAACCTCTCTTGTATGAGTCTTTGACAGGTCTCACTGTGGATGTCTTCAATGTCTGGGACCAGTGGAGTGTCTGAAGCTTCTGGTGCCACTTCACTGGGACTGTGTTCATCCTGGAATATAGTGCTTTACATTAGACAGCGCAGATAACATGCAAATGTCAGCTTAGTGACTACCTTGAATAGTAGTGCAGCTTGAAATATACGAAGCAGCATAGTAAAGATTTGAGGATTTTGTAAACAGGCCTTTGACAGCATCATATTGCGCCAGTGGTGAGAAGCGCAACAAAATAGGTTCAGATTGTGGTCTCATACCTGGCATGCCTTATTGCGCATGGTTGTTAAACAAGCAAACTCAGTATTGTACTTCTGAATCATTTTTCACATTTTATTTATTCGTACTCTAAATGCCTTCTTTCAGGGTGAGCAAAGAACAGTTTTGAAAGTAAGCAAACTACAAGCTTACTAGCATTAGAAAATTAAAAAAAAAACATTCAGATGCAGTGACATGAACTCGTGCTAACATGTGCTGTAAATCAAGAGCAAATGTAAATATGAAAGTGCAATAATGTGCATGTTGCAGAAGGGGATATAAAAAACTCAAGCCATACGTAGAGGTAAACAGTAATCACTGCACATCAGATATGCCAACGCAAGATTTAAAATTCTTTAAAATTAGGTTCAGCAGCTCTGTGTAGAGAAGTTATTCCATTCAGCTATAAAGCATGGTATGAAAAATCAAGGGACACTTAATACACGTAACTAAGGAAACTATGTACAGATAATTTAATAAGACTTGCCCAGCATGCTATACTCACATGCTTTGCTGCATAAGTTGCAGGTGATTGGACAGTCTCGCATGATAATTATGTGAATCACATGTGGCTATAAGAATTTATGAAGCAGGCACTGGGGAGTTCATCACCGACTTGATACCTACAGTATTACAGGAGGCGTCAAAGGTCTTGTCTTTTGTAAAGGCACACAGCATTTGAAAGCCCTTAAATGTATCACACTTTGGAATTCACAGTCCCTTACTGCTGTCATGGACAAGACAAGCTATAGAATGGAAGTTGAACAGATGTTTGTGTCAGTTTAACAGTGTGTATGTGCATGAATGCTCTCGAATTATTTCAGTCATCACGAGATAGGTTCTTCCAGAATTTTTAAAATAACTTTGGCTTTAAAGAGGTTTAGTTGCCTCAATTAACCAAGACTTACATCACAGGTTTGCTGCATCATCTCATTGCTAAGCTTGCAGATTGTTTAGTGAGATAAAAAAGAAAGTCACCATACATAAACACTACTGACATTAGTGTTATACTGATGCAAACTGTACTTCGCATAAAAGCACAGTAAAAGGGGCTCTCAAACTGTTCCTGTCTGTCGTCACATGCTGATGGAACACTGCTAACTCTTATTTTAACAGATCACAAGCATGTAGAGTTAAGTGTAGCACTTACAAGTGATTCTCCTGAGTTTTCTTTGCTCATATAACGGAGAAGCAGGCAGTTTGCTGCCACCTTTTCGAGATCGGCAGCAAGCAGAGATGGGTCACTCGGTGAGAGCCCTGGCAGTGGATCAAACCGCCGCCTTTTCGCACCTTCATGTTTCCTTGTGTGAAAAGTGATGTCTTGCAGAGGCAGAGGTGGCTCATGCTGTTTGACTGAAAAAAAAAGTTTTGTTTGTACAAGTACAATAACGAAATTTTAAGTGCTTCCTGTGATGTTTAGCCAACGACCACATCCATTGTAAGAAAATTAAATGTTGCAGTTTGGGATTATTTTTTCTCTATGCAGGTCTTGTAGTTAAGAATTTATGAAGCGACACCAATATGTGTTCTTAATTAAAACCAGTAGCCTATATTTGTCCACATACCAATACTCATGTACGCTGTAAACAATGTAGCTGTGTGAATGAGTTGATATTCAACAGCTGCTACCACGAATGCAAACAATTTTACAACACGTTAAATGGTCAACATGGTGCCACAAAGAACCGTTTGCAGAAAGGGGCCGGAAGTGTGATCACAGATTTTTTAGGCACTTTTGCCGCCTCCTATGTTAACTAATGCTTGCTAAGTAGTAGCATTCTTACCTTGGGCAGGAACAATCCAAGCATATGGAACTTCCGTGCACGTTGCCGCATCCTTTTGCGCCAAGTGAATGGCATGAAGGATTGACCCAACAAAATGTTGGCATGTGCCGCTCAGGCTGCAAGAATAAAATGGAAGAGGAGATGAGTTTTCATGCTCAACAGGTATTCATCAAGGAAAAGATGGGATCAAGTGTTTATGAATTCGAAAGAACGGGTTTAAGTTCACGTCACTCAACGTGAAATACATGCGCCAATCTCAGACATGAGCCGCACACCACCACTCGCGCGTTGGCCTTGTAACACCATGTGCACACATTAACAGCATCATTGAACGATGCGATGCGGCTTGTCAGACAGCTATGCCGGCACGAAGTTAGGTACAACTAGCGGTTTTACAGTAAACAGCCAAACTTGGAAGTCATTCTCGTTATATGCCTCTAAATAGTGTACTGTGTGATACCGGCAATCCAAGGCTGTGTACGGTTGCAGACAAGTGCAAATTGGTATGCTGCACGACCGTGTCGATCGGTATACATGCAAATGCGCAAAAACAAGAACTCCCCGCTTTCTTCATTTACAGTATGTGTATTTTTTCAACATTTAGGCAACCGTACCTTTATATAAGCAAACAGCTAGCCCAAAACGGCAGGGCCGGTATAGTTATGAATTCCAAAATTTAACCCATCAGACTTAAATGTCCTGCACGCGGTTCATGCAGGTCGCGCTCCAGATGTAGAATAGAAAGCTTGCTCACCCTGCGGGGCAGAGGCAATGACCAGCCAGGATGGAGCCCGACGCCTTGGAAATCGCGGCGTGCACGATGTAACAGCCGCCTTTCATTGACGGTAGGCAGATACTACGCAAAAGTCCGCACGTGGATTCTGCTGACACGTCGTTGTACATGACGTTGCGCACGTATCCTTCTTCTTGGAACATCGTTCCTTTCATTTGCTGTCGCGCGAAGCGCGCTCCGCTCGACACCATGTGTTTTTCGAGCTGCGCTTCCGTGGGTATTTTGACGTTACCGAAGCGCTTTTTCCAGCCGTTCGTCACGCTGAAGAAACCTCCAGGTACAAAGCAGTCACCAGTGGGCTCCATGGCTAGCGGACGGCGACAAACTGTGCCCACACGTTGTTGCGGTTTTCACTCACACGCTGCTTGCTTGCACACGTGTCTCGCGTGCGGCGGCTGTCTGTCGCAGCGAGAGCGGCGCCTGCCAAATCGTTTCTCGTGGCCACCGCACAGTGGCGCCACAATGCATCGCAAAAGGCGGATTGACGTGCTAGCAATGTATGTTTCCTCCGATCATCGTGACTGGGACATTGCTCTACCACTTGTCACGTTCGCCTACAATCCCTCGCGCCACGACACAGCTGGCTATTCACCCTTTTATCTCCTCTTCGGCCGTGAGCCGACTTTGCTTTTCGAGACTCTCTTTTCGACCACACTCGACTCACCGACAGAGTACACTCAGGATGTAATAGCCACAGCAACCCAAGCACGCCAGATTGCCCGCATTCGTCTTTCTGCTGCACAGACATGCCAGAAGTGCCGTTACGACCAGCGCCATCACGAAGTGAACTACGAACCGGGTGCTCTTGTGCTAGCTCGGTATCCAACTCGGCGTGTTGGTCTTTCTGAGAAATTCCTCTCGTGATACTATGGCCCTTACCGCATCCTTCACCAGGTGACCCCTGTCACATATGAACTGTCTTCGCTGAATGCCACGGTGCCTTCACCTCTCTCTGACATCATCCACGTCAGCCGTCTCAAACCTTACCTTTCTCAGACCAACGAGCCGCACCAATCATGTGCTTTTTTCGACGGGGGTCATGTCACAGTCGGTAATGTGGGAAGAGGACGCTGATGGTGGTCTTGACGACGACGAAGAAGAGTTTAGCAGTATCGCTGCTCTACGCTTGTTGGCTCAGCCATCAAAAGCCATCTGTAAATAGACGCACGCTTCTTCCTTCCCGTAACAATATTATTTTCTGAAGCACCTAGTTACTGAGTTGTGAACATGAAAGCACCAACGTCCATTTGAACGCTCCTGAGCGATTCTTCTAGTTTTACGCTGCGAGTAATGTTTGCGTTTATGCTCGTTCCAGCCGCCATGAAGAAGAATAGCGATGTGAGCGAGTTGGTTTAAGCCCATGGTGCAAAATTTTACAGGTTTTGAGTAGATCTTTGTCCTGACTACAATTTATAGTATCGTAGCAAGAAACATTTTAGTAGAGGCTGAAGGGATTCCAGCGGTTTAAGCATACCATCTGCACAAAACACTGATGACACCTTTTCACCTTCCCCACAATGCACTCACACCATCTACACTTTCCATAAACAAAAAGTGAGGTAAAAAGTCAATTGCAGTTCCACTGACTCAGTACTTGCTGCTTCTGAAGTGGGCATCGAAGCAATCGTGGTATACGCTGCTACATGCATAGGTCTTGCATAATGCAGGTCCCGCTATGCACTGCACACAGGGCACACGTTGCAAACAGATAATTTCTTTTTGCAGTGCTCAACTATAAGGACAAACTGACTCAAACATGACTGCGTTGTCACGTATGCTTCAGTGCGTCAGTGTTCTTGATTGTTACACGAGCGATTTATGCCCAACTATCCCAAAAGACGGACGCACTTGAAAGAAGTGAGTGAATCAGTACAGTGACCTTGTACTGAATTGGCTTCACATGCCGAATAGAAGAGAGCAGTGTCAGCTGAAACAGGCGGCACGGCTGATTATGTAAGTACTTCCAATAGTTCGGCTACTTGTGTCTTTTGCTTTCGGAAGTTATCTTTACCACTGGAAACAGTGCAGAGCTTGCCCGTTAAACTTGAGTCAACCGACACCACACGAAACACGCCGCGGCTGACCAACTGAACTTCCACATGGTTCATTCACCACATCACACATCACACGAAGTCAGGAGTGCCATATTTTAAATGACTGCAGCACCAAACGGACCTGAAAATTAATTTCCTTCTACAGAGTTTCTCAGCTGGGTTCCTTCACTCGCCAGTTACGAACTCGATGGACGCGCTAGGCCTACGCGTACCGTAAACAAAATCGGCGATAGGTGAGTGCTGATTGTCCAGACTTCGGAGCTCGTAAACATGCCTCCATTCGTTTTGGGCACAGCAAAATACACATACAACAAGCACAGACGTTGCGGCAATCGTGATTCGGTTGGCTGCTTTAGCAGACGATCGTACCGAGCCCGGCGGAACCCTGTGGGCAGGTTGGATTAGTCGGCGTCGTTCGAAGTCGCTTCGGATCCACGTCGTACTGCCACAACCCACGGTCGTCGGTCGGTTGGTCGTGTCGTTGTCGGCCTACTATTACAACAGTGTCTTTCAGGAACACTGTCGCGCACGTCGTGCGTCCAAAAAACTCGGACGATCGTTGGTGTCGGCGCCTTCGCTTGGGCTGCCATTATAGGCATAGCATCCGGAGGCTGCGCAGCCTTCGATTAGTTGACGCCTGCGACGCGTCGCAGCCTCTCATTGGTGCGCGCCGGCGCAGCTTCGCCACGCGTCGGTGAACTTCTAGTATCAGCAGTAGACATAATCGCTGCGCGTCGTTACGCTTCGCCGTGTTCCCGACCGACGCTTTTGACGCTTTTGAGGCTTCGACGCGTGCCGAAGCTTTCCGACGCGTGCCAGTGGTTGGGGCTTAAGTCTTATGCGTTCACGCTTATCCCTATTTATAATAGTGGTATCTTCTAGAAGTGGGCGATATGGCCGACATGCACACGTTTTACATTGGAAAGCAAGAACACCATCACCTGCTACACTGTGGCGCTTATTTATCTGCTCTCTTAAGCGCTCGTTGAGGCATCTTCCAGTTTGGCCTATGTAGCGTTTACCACATGACAGTGAAATGCGATAGATCACCCCCACCTCGCATCCTACGAACGGATCTTTGTGATTCTTGTCATACACCGGCCTTTTCGTCCTCATTGGATTTGTGGTTTCGCACAAGGTACCCACCTTATTTGGAGCTGAAAGAACAACCCGTACGTTGGCGCGACTTCCAATTTTTTTCTGGCTATGTGATACCTGGTGCACGTGCGGAATCACAGCGGTTTTCACCTGCTCACGACTGCTAGCTCTGGCATTCTCACCGGGGCAATCTCTAGAGTGTTCCTGTTTTAGCAACCTCTCCACCACCGACACCAACATATGGTTAGGATAACCGGCCTCCTTAAGACGTGCAGACTACTGCTGGAGACTGGATTTGCTAATGCTAAGATGCACAAGGCAGATGTTCCTTTTCGAGTTATAATTTCCGAAAGGAGCACCTGGCAGAAGCAAGCTGTAATGTACCTTCTTTCAAAGCTGAACATTCTCGAGATTGATGACCCGTTTCTCGTGAAAGGTTCTGGCGAAGTCCTTGATTTTGTTAGGTGTCTCGCGGAAAAAACCTTCAAGGCCCTCTCCGCTGACGTTGAGTAATTATACTACTCCATGCCGCACAATGGGCTTATTCAATGTGTGAAGGATAGACTACATTGACAAATACGGCGCCAACAGGTTTTCACAGGAAGCACGTGTTTCAGTAGAAAGGTGTTTAGAATTTTTACACTTGTACCTGTCGTCAACTTTTGTACAGTGGAACAATAGGCCACATCCGCAGAAGGAAGGCATTTGTATAGAGTCGTGTCTAGCTCCTGTCCTTAGCAACCTCTACTCAGCAAATTTAAATACGCACATATGTATGTACGCCTCACAGGGCTACCAGGTTTTCAGGGAGCTTTTAAATTTGTCGACGATTTTTTAGTGCTCTTAGCTTGCCCTAGTAAGTCTTTCTAAGAAAAATGTGCCAATGCCTTTACGATTTTTCGCGAGTGTTTGAGACCTCTCGACGTGACTTTTGAAGTGTCTGTCGACAGACAATAAGCTTCGGTTTCTTCACGTTCAATTCACCTTTACTGATCGTAAGACCTGCTCGGCTATGAGCTAAAAAACCTGTTTTCCAATTCGAAGTTGGTGAAGAGGGGCATAACGACATGTGTTTCAAAAACTCCCTTATAAAATCACGCCTACACCTAACAAAAACCAGTCTCCAGCAGCAGTCTGCGCGTCTTAAGGAGGCTGGTTATTCTAACCATGTGTCGATGGTGGAGAGATTGCTAAAACAGGAATGCTCGAGACATTGCCTCGGCCAGAATGCCAGAGCTAGCAGTCGTGAGCAGGTGAAAATCGCTGTGATTCCGTACGTACACCAGATATCACGTAGCCTGAAAAAAATTGGAAGTCGCGCCAACGTACGGGTTGTTTCTTCAGCTCCAAATAAGCTGGGTACCTTATGCAAAACCACGAACCCAACGAGGATGAAAAGGCTGGTGTGTGATAAGAATCACAAAGATCCATTCGTAGGATGCGCGGTGGGGGTGATTCATCGCATTCCGCCGTCCTGTGGTAAATGCTACAAAGGCCAAACTGGAAGATGCATCAATGAGCGCTCAAGAGAGCACGGAAATAAGTGTCACAGTGTATCGGGCGATGGTTTTCTTGCTTTTCATTGTAAAACGTGACCATGTCGGCTATGTCGCCCGCTCCTAGAAGATGCCACAGTTATAGACAGGGATAAGCGCGTACGTAAAAGACTAATAATAGAAAAGAAGCAGATCCTCTCGGCCGCTGACCAATGCATCACCAAACCGTCCCTGTCATAGTCCGCGAAAGCGTTGGAGTATTTGCGCCTGGCATAAAGACTGAACTGAATTTTCCGTATGTCATTTAGATTTTCTTGTGTTTTCCTGTTGTATCGGTTTTAGACTGTTTTCATACCGTCATGTACGTAAGTGCATTCACATGGTTGATATCATAGTGTGCACGTGGTTGTTTGGGGGTATAAGTATGACCAATCCTGGAAGTAACTTTCCTTGTTGATAGTTAGTGCTTGTCTTCGTCTTCGTTTCTTCTTGTGTCCTTGTTTTGTTGCCCTATACAGATACCTTTTCCAACGTTTGTACCATTCATACAACGGCCATGGCCTCCGAGATTTCCGCGTGCCGGCGCGCGCAAATCTCAAAGGCCATAAAGCTGTGCGCCCGGTTGCTTGCTACACCTAGACATGGCGCTCGCCTCCACCGCATCGCGGCCTATGCAAGAGGCCGTTTTTCTACCAGAAAGCTCGCCTTTGTTTATAGCGTTCGCCGCCAGCGTTTCCCAGTAAACTTTACGGTTACATAAGCTGCAGTTGCCGGGAAGCGTGAGAAGCAGTCAAATACCTTTGAATGCTATCGCCTGCCATTCTTAAAGGCGAGGCTTAAGGATCCTCCAAATTTTGCCTCAATGAGCCATTTGACGAATTTACATCAAAAGTTTCCCAAAACTTCAGTCTACAAATAATATGCCCCGATGAGAAGTTTCTCTTATTTTTTAAGCGATTGAACGACACGCCGTGAGTATACAAATTAGGCTGTGAGTATCTGTTTTCATAGCAACCACATTCGGTTTTGCAGCACGAAGCCTCAATTGAAATTTCTTATGTAGCCATCCCGCTACCTCATACGGCTTGCCCTTTGAAAAAACACGCCGTTGTTACTTGTGTTGAGCTGCTAAGGACGAGGTCGCGGTATCGAACCACGGCCACGGCAGCCGCATATCGATGGGGGCGTAATGTGAAAGCACCGTCTACTTAGATTAAGGCGCACGTTAAAGAATCCCATGTGGTCAAAAGTTCCCTAGACCCCCACTTCGTGGTGCCTTGTGTATATATGGGGGTTTTTGTACAGAGAACCCCATAATATTGTGCCCTTTAAAACAACATCATTTTTTTTCTAGTATATCGGCCAACTCTGCACATATAGGCCACGGGAACGTGAAGAAGCAAAAGGCAAAAAAAAGTAGGAGAACCGGCAAGATCAGCTGCAAAAAAAGAAAAGCTTTCGAAGAGTTAATAAACAAAACAGTGAGCTGCAGGTGTAAAGTGGCATATAAGTCCGTGTTCTGCTAGCTGCACATGCTGCGGCTAAATGAAAGCCGGAGACGAGCTTGCGTCCCTCAATACGAAAAAGAGACCCCCCCCCCCCCACCTGCGGAAAAAGACAAACAAAAGAGAAAAATATGTCTGTCATTTAGGACAAAAAGTACTTAGCTGCCGTAAAAGTAATGCAGTTGCCGAACCCTTTCTCCCAGTGTTTGAAAGAACTATGGAGCCATTCAAGCTTAATGCTGTCAATTGAGTGGTCCCTGCTGTACTCACCTCGTGCACAGTGGTAAATCTCCTTACTTTATTAAATCTTCTTGTTTGAACATAAAGAACAATATCACACGGAGCTCAATCTGATGGATATTTTTATGTCCAGAACGCCGGTTCATCGACGAGAGGCTAAATACCACGACATAATGAAAGCAGGGTGAGTTGCGGTGCTGTCATGATGTAGAAACCGAAAACCCGCCTTCCACTGTTCTACGTGCTTTCCTTCCACGTTCTTTTTCAATCGCCTTATTGCTGATTGACAGTCTCTTTAAGAAGTAATTCCCGTTTCATGGTTCCACAAACGCCGAAGAAGAAAAAAATGTATGACCACCGTTTTCACACAAGCGCACTTGTCGCATTTCTTTTGGTTTTATGAAGAAAGCGGCCACAATTGGCTCGAAACTTGCTTGGTTTCGGGGGCTCATGACCATAGCACGAATTTTCGGCTCCCGCGATGATCTTTGATAAAAGGTGTAGGTGACTTTCGATGTGACTTTCTTTTTGTTCCTTGCACAAAATGAAGCAAGGGTTCCTTGTTTTGCTTTTTGTCCTGGGTGAGAAGGCGCGGAACTAACATCGTGGCATCGCGTCATGCGCCTACACACACACAGCGACATCTGCACTCGCTCAGAAGCGCTTCAACTCATGCCATCAGCCTCTGAAATTTTGTCGATTGTGTACCAGCGGCTGTTGTTGGTTTCTTCTGCTGAATGTTTTCGACAATCATGTAAGAACGACAGCATGAAGGCGGCTATAAGCCTCGTTTGAATCGCTCCAGGTGCTTCTTTTGTAGTGTTTTTTTCAATGAGGAATAAAAATCTCAAGGAGATTTGCTGTCCGCGTGCAGAACAAACGTCGTGATTTCGCAAGAGTAGCGCGACAACGGTTGGGTAAACTGTCCGCACAACCCTATAAGACATTTCACGGTGATCTAGGCTTGGTTGCTGACATGTGAAGTGTCCACCTACACCGACCTGGCGGGCAAACATCGAAGTACCAATACAAAGTACTCCATAAAGCCAAATGGTTCCCTTTTCTTTTCTTTTTTTTTTTGGGGGGGGGGGGAGGGGGCGGGGTCCTCTTGCATGTTTTAGTTGTCCAGAAGTGGCAGGGTGATAGGACCAAGAGATCGGACGCGTCGATCTGTCAGCGTAAACTTGGAGTTCAAGAGGCTACTACTGACACTTGTCAGCTTGGAAGCGAAACTTGGCCCAGTTTATGCTATGAGTGTGGGCAAATCACTATAGGTTCATTCTGTAAACTATTTACAAAGCTGTGCGTGTTGCCACCAATGGTAGTGGTGAAGCAAGTTCTGTAAAACAGGTGAGCACGTGACCACACAAGCAGAAGAGGACGAGAGCAAGTTATGAAGAAAAATGGTGAAGACGGCAATAGCTGCGCGAGTACGCACTAAGGAAATTTTCACTCCCAAAGGGCTCTTCGCCAGGCCTCACAGCAAGTTTGGCTATACGCTGAAAGTTGTTGCGTACCCTGTAGGGAGCGTTCTACCGCAAGAATTGTTCAAATTGGTTCATTTTAGCCGAGGTAGAAATATTTCAGTGCCACGAACCTATGAATTCAAGAGGCGAGCGGCACGTCAAAATGGACACTCTCTCTACTTACCCCCGTGAAGCCACCGCAAGCGAAATTACTTCCCTGCGTTCTCCATACCGGAGAAGGAAGGTCACGTGACGCATACGTCGCGGGCCCCGCCTTTTTTTTTTTGTTCGCTTTTTTATTGCGCGGCGCGCTTCCGCTGATGGTATCGGGCGCGAGGTGGTGCGTTTGTCTCATTTCGCGCATCGCACAATTGTGCTCGCTGTGCACGAAAACACCTGCCTAGCGGTATAAGTCAGTGCTACAAGAACACTGAGGCAGACGCAAGCGGATCACAGAGCACGATCGCGCTCTGGAACACGGTAGAAAATGGCATAGTTTCGCTCTCTGCTCGCGCAATTGCACGACCGAGGAACAAGCAGACGAAACGGGAGTAAATCTCTCTTGTTACGGTACGAAGTAAAACAAAGACACGTAGACATTCGGTTTGTAGGTTCGATTGTTTCTGTAAACTTTAACTCATCTATTGAAGCAACAGATCAAACAAATAACTGCTGTTGCCATGCATCATTCTCAACGTGCCCATTGGGAATGACGTACAGCACGGCGAACTAGGTAGGCGCACTTGCACGATTGACGTCGATTCTGTGTTTGGGAGCGTGGCGCGCGCAATGAGAAAGTTTCAGGGTGTTTGGTTTGGAATTTCAACTCATTTCGCGGCGCGCAGCGGTGTAGTACTTTGCAGGCAAAATCGTTAGCGCCATTTTATGCACTAGACTTCCCAGTTCGACATGGCCAATCCTGGTGAGGCATCCTTTCTTGTGTCTATATTTCAGCCCCTTACACCTATAGGAAATGGCGTTAAACTAATGCACCCACGTGAAAAAATCTGCGGATCCCGCGCACTGTAGCGAAGCTTCGTATGCTGTTTGCTTTGATTGACAATAATTAGCGTTAATGATGGCGACGAATGTGTAATTTCTTCAACGTTTCTTTCAATAGCAAGGTGGCGAGTTGATGTTAAACATTGCCTTGCGTGCACCGCTGCTGTTTGTCTGCGTAGTCCACAGAACTCACAGAGAGACTTGTTTGCTTGAGGCGTTGTTGCGCATCGTTGTTCATAATCTCTGAGAGGGTTGAACATTATAATTGCCTAACATGGCATGTCCCATTGTGGCAGAAGTGTTTAAGTTTAATTGAATAATGGGGCTGTACGTAACTCAGTTATTCGTCATAATTTTATATACAGATTTTATACATACATTCGCGTTCTGCACCACGTTTCCCTGGGTAGCGAACACACTCCTGTTCTGCGTGATACTTCTTTCGTGCCTGGCTGTCCTCGAAGCTGAGTGCACGCTTTGTAGCCATTTTTCTGGCGCGTGTTTACGGCTCCTTCCGCATACGTCAACAGCACGCTCTTGAGACGCCAGCTCCAAGAGCTCTCTTCAGGCTATGGAGGATTGTAATGTTTACACTATCACAGCCTAGCACCTGCATTTTTTTCTCATAGGAAAGCACACAGAGCCCCGTACCATAAGCAACAGACAGTGAAAGGTTGCCGCAGCGGCGCCATGGACGGACGGACGGATGGATGTATGGATAGATGTTATGACCCCCTTTGGAACGCAGTGGTGGGTTGTGCCACCAAGCTCTTGTTATTTTATTGCCTAATGTCCTACCTATGTTAACAAAGAAAAAAAAAGAAAATGAAAAAGAAACCGCGATGAATTCGCATAACCAATGTTTCTGAACCCCTATTGTGAACTTTGTTTTTGTACGCCTCCGTTGTTTGTCGTTTCCTTACTTCCACCAATCTTCCGATCGCTTCTTGCTAATGTCTATTGCGCACGTTTACTTTCCTTCTGTTTTCGCTGTACACAAGTGGCTCAAGGAGGCCAGTGATTCCTAAATCGACCGCTGGGCAGACATCTTCACATTCTATTAAAACCTGCTCCATCGTTTCCCTAGCGTTACCGCAGCAAGCACATGTTTTTTTATATTTCGCTTCATAAGTGCGTGTTCTAAGGCATCCTGATCTCGCTTCGAAAAGTAATGAGCTTCCCTTTGAGTTATCATAAATTGTTTCTTTCTTGATTTCATTTCTTCCTCAAGCAGTTACTCATGGCATGTTTCGTTTCCATTGCCGCCACCCATGAGATATATCAGCCTCCTATGACTTTTCGCTTGACGTCCTTTGTTGCTGTGTTCATCACAATACAGGCCACATACTTGCTGGTAAGCTTCCTTGTTCTTTTGTTCCACTGTGACTCAATGTTATTCTTGTACAAATACCTGAACACCTTCCCAGCCTATTTACTTTCTTCCATATTCCTCAGTCGTTCTTCATAATTAATTTTACTGTACGCTTCCCTCACTTCTAAACTCGCCCAGCCGATATCACCCTGCACAGTTTCGTTTGTAATCTTTCCGTGAGCGCCCAATGCGAGGCGTCCCACTGACCTTTGGCTGCCATCGAGTCCTGCTTGTACCTCTGCTTTCAAGCAAACAACTGCATGTCCAAATGTAAGTCCTCGAAACATTACACATTTCCACATACCCTGGAGCACCTCGCACATATTGTATCCCCATAGCGCTCTGTGTTTTATTATGGCCACATTTCTGTTCCCCTTTACTGTTACTGTTTTGACATGTTTCCATATATCTGCTGCCTTCGTTTACCCATATACCAAGGTATTTGTAATCTTTCACGCGAGGTATTTCCTGGCCCTGTATTGTCACTGTCTGTTCGCTGTTTTTATTGAATACCATCACACCTGACGTTTTAACACAAAATTTCAGACCTAAATTATTGCCTTCCGGTTCACAAAAAGTAGCCGGAGATTGCAAATCACTTTGCTTGTTAGGTAGCAACGCAATGTCGTCCGCATAAAACAAACCTGGGAGCTGCTGCTCTACTACTGTACCCGCCTGTTTGTATGAGAGATTGAACCCGATAGTACTTCCTTCTAGCGCCCTTTCCATCCTCACCGTCTACATCATAAACAGCCGTGGGGATAAAGGGCACCCCTGCCTCAGACCCCTTGTTGATCTAAACTTTCTCCTCGCTCCTCATCCCTCCCCATTCAAACCAAATGGTATTTTCTAGGTAAACCTCTCTCAAAAGCTCTAGACAATCGTCGCCTAAGTCTTCCCTTTCCAGAATATCCCACGAAATGTTGTGGTCTACGTTGTCATGTGCTCCTGTAATGTCTAAAAAGGCCTCATATAACGGTCTGCTTTCTACTCTTGATATTTCAATATACTAAGTAAGGATGCGCGGAAGCCAGCGCCATCTGGTGGTATTGCAAAAACCTCAGCGCGCGCGCAAGCAATACCACAGCAGCAGCAGCAGTGCCCGGAAAGTCTGGAGGAAAGGCAAAGAAAGCTTCGCCTTGAAAACGATTCTTTAGAATTTTACCCGTGCTCTCGATAGGTGTTTAGCCAAAATGCACGCTACGCTTTCTGTTTTTAGTGATATCTTTTATATTCTATCACTACGCTAATATCTCTGACGTCTGCCGAAGTAAACCCGAAATGCTCTCCGATTTGTTAATGCAGAAATAAAGCGAAGGAAATGAAACGCCACGCACCGCTCCTCCTGGATTCGAAATGTGAACCTACAAATTGGCAGTCGGAAGGTGATTTACCTCTCCGCCGACGCTACCACAAGGAATATACCACAGTTGAAAAGAGCGGTGGAGCCTCCAGCTACCACGATAGGCTGACGCCCTGCCATATAGTTTTTTTAATAAACCAGCACCGAGGTGAAACAATTCAGGCGAAGCTAACAGTGTGATCTAAATATTCAGGAAGGAGAGAGGTGGACAAAAGAGTTGTCTCCCTCCTTTTTCACCCGAGAGCGCCACCTCTGCAATAAATGCTTCGATTTCTTCGGTAGCAAACTGCTCCTCGTGCTGCTGCGAATGTTTATTCCAACTAATAATGTGCAAAACAGTGCAAGTCTGACTGTGCATAATAATGCACCGGCGCCGATGCTACATTAGAAATAACATGTTCCCGAAGAACTATGATTGGCTGAGGGACTAAGATTCGCTGATGCTAGGCAACTGATATATCTAAAAAAAAAATGGCTGTGGCTTAGGTAAGGTTAAGCCCAGGATGCGAAGCATACTAGCCTTTATTTTAGTTGTTGAACCACTGTTTAGCCTGGTGAACTGCTGTTGCTTGGCTATATTTGGTTCGGCTAGACGAAGAAACAACTCATGCATTACTGCTTCGCCTTCAAGAGTGGAACGCGACAGCGTTCCCGTCGACCCGCCAAGGGGTGTAAGACAATGGGCTACAGGGCAGCGACTACGCGCCCCGCATTGGACGCGGTGAGCGTCGAGCAAAGCAGCGTTCGGCGCGGCAACGAAATGTGCGCCTGAGCAAGAGACGCACGCCTTAGAAACAGCTCGTTTCTAAGGCAACACCGCATTCACTAGAGGCGCTTTTGTACCGCTTTGAAGCATCGTACTCGTGGCTCAGTGTTAGCGTCTCCGTCCCACAATCCGGAGACCCTGGTTCGATTCCCACCCAGCCCGTCTTGCAAGAGTTGAGCCAAAGCCACTTCTCCTCTGTCGTGACGTCACGGTGTCACGTGGTTTCAAGGCGACACCGCCGCGCCTGAGGAGCTGGGTTGAGCTCTCGGAATATGCTTCGCATAAAAACACCGAGCTGAAATTACTTAAACAAGGCCAGTGGTTAAAAAAACGTAAACATCTTTGGTGTGCACACTTAATAAAAGTTTTTAAAAAATTTACACCCTTTGGGGCTTACCTTGTCCCGCAACAATAATCGTCATCTGTCTTACCCGCATTTCCTTTTTTAACGATGCGAGCCCGGTACTTCAAAGTCATGAACGGCATGCGTGTTATCAGCGTGACATAGAATTTTCGACAGGAAAGCAGTGAACGCTCTGAGTTTTGAAGAAAAGAAACGCGAACAAAGCAGATGACGATAATAGTTGCGGGACGAATATACACTCCAAAAGGTGCAATCCTTCGAATTGTGTAGCATTACTGTATATATATCTTTTTTTGGTAGCGTATAAAGTAACTCTAGCCTTCATAACACCCCCCCATAGAAGCATTGAGACGAACCGGCAAAGAATGACAAATCGCAGCAAGTGACTAAAAGGATGCAATAAATGTCGATACTTAAAGCGAACTAATTTTTACCATTGCTCCCGCACTTTAGCGTCCGTTTCTTTTCCGAACTTCTATCGACTGCTCAAGTGCACACTGACGTCATATGTGTTCCTATATCGGCTTATACAGTGATTAATTCAGACCACATATCCTGCATCGTTAATTTTCATTGATGTATATAATCATTCCCAGTCGACTGTGGCATTTTGAATAAAGGTTTTGCACTACTTGTGTTCCTTGTTCACCACGTCATTTACGACGCATGCGCATAGTAGGAAATCAAAAGCGTGGAAATAGTCAGAACGGGATCTCTCAGCAGTAGCAAGATCAACTGCGTTTCGGAAATAACCGGTGAAAGGCATTCTCAACTGCTAACAAATAAAAAAAAGGTGACTGATGTCATCAGACAGATAAAACGGGCTTTAGAAGATTCTCTCTGTCATTTCTGAATTGCGCCCCCTACGATGATCCACACGGCTGTGAAATGCGTCAGTGTTTCAGTGGACCGTTCTCCAAAACCATAAAAGCTTCGCTACATGGGCAAACATCAGCGATATGTTCTCCTTAATTTTTTCTAGAACGCAACTCTTAAGCCTGTTTCACATGCAAGCGATTGATCGAATGGAGCGAACAGCGGCGCGGCGCTGCGAAGCTGTTCGCGAGGTTTCGTTTCACATGCATTGCCGCCGCGCGTTTTCCGCCGCTGTGAATAGCAGTGTTGCTGGCAAAAAACACAGGACTTTCAGCCAGTTTCGGTAGTTTGCGACTACCAACATAAGCACTGCTTTGTCCCTGCCTCCCAAATTTTTATTTTATAAATACATATCCTGCGCTTAGCAATTAACAATTCGTTGAAAAGCTCTCTTGGCATGTTGCCTGTACCACGCGTAGCAAGTAAATAAACATAGTCCTATGCGCAGGCTTTCCAGCACTAATCCTCCGCTGGTCACGTGTCGAGGTGGGCCGTTCGGAAGCGGTGCCGCCGCTCTGCCGCTGCGATGAAATTCCAACTTGTCCGAACCTCGCCGCTCCCGCCGCTAGTGCCGCCGCCGCCGCTCGAAACTGATTTCTGCGGCGCGGCGGCAGGATTCGCCAACATTTTCGCTTGCATGTGAAGCAGGCTTTAGTCGCGCGTTCTTGCGGCGAGCGTCGGCGGCGTAACCGAGGGAACGAGGACAGCGAAAGATGAGAGAGCGAACGCGGAGCGGGCGATGAAAAACGCGAGCAGTGAGTGGAGGAGACCAGTGAGACAGAACCCCCCCCCCCCCCCCCCCCTCAGTGAAGTGCGCGTGAAAAGGTAGTGTCATGTGAGCCCGCCCGTCCGCTCGATGCGTACTCTTATGCGGCCTCAGCCGGACCGCTCGTTTCGTAATATCGGCTGCTCGCGTCAGCTTTCGCTCGCACTTGTTTGGTTTACTCGGTTTGGTCTCGTTCGCGTTTATTTCGATTGTCATAGCTTGCGATTGTTTTGTAATCTGATTGTATGGACAACAAGAACGGTGTAGTACTTTCTGGAAACCACGCGGTACCAACAATTACACTGGAATGTTCGGCGAGTTATGTATAAAAGCTGATGCGCTTGACCCACAGATCAAACTTTCGACGATCACCGACTCTGCTGCAGCTCTCTCTCCAATTTTTTGCCTCAATATATCGCGAAATAAAAGCACGTATAGAGCTGCCCTCAAATTTTGCATTAGGGAGTATCGTATTCCTCGGTGAATTTTTTTTTATACATCTGCAATCCTATTTACAATTAGGAACCACGGGAAAAAACTGCGCATGCGTACGCAGCGTTGTCACACTAAGATGGATAGACAATTATTCCTGTCAGAGCAGACAGATTCGATAACTTACGGCTTATGCAGAAAGCACATATTGGCATGTCGAAAATTAGAAATTGCCCACGGAATTAAGACAAAGATAATTTTATGGGTGTCGTAGTATTCAGCCGCAGCGAGCGACTTGCATGCAGGTCACTAAAGAGTATTAGTTCCTACTTGTCATTACGAATGTGTTTCATCTTGTTGACATCATACACAACCTCAGACATTTAGCACGTAACAAGCATGACACTTGTCACTCCAAGGTTGTCGGCATGCTTTAGGTTGAACACCAAGTTCGCAGATTCGAAACGGTCTGTCATCTTTGCTCACCGAAATGTATTGCAGGGGCGAGTCAGTGCATGTATCTCCTTTACCTCGTTATCCAATTTAGCACATTTATTGAATACGTCTAAACTTACGCTCAGATTCTGGCGCGCTTAACGCAGGTGAATGGCAATGACCACTAGCAAGTGATGGGCCGCGCGTAAAGGCTCTGTCATAGAACTCAAACTGCGAAGAATATATCTGGAGTAACCGTTCAAGGGAAGTCACATTGTAGCCAACGTTTTGACAATTGGGAACGTGTCTTTACTGCCAGCAAGAACTCCTTTCCTTTGCAGCTTTTATATAGCTCACTCGTCACCCCCGCCCACCTTCCAAAAGCCGTGGTAATTATTATGCATAGTACTATAGTGATAACCACCAACGAAAACTTTGATTTAACAGAAGTTTCTCTTGTCCTAGTTTCTTGCTGCGGGATGACATGGTTGCCGCAAAACTCACAGACACAAATGTCAAACGAACAAAACACACACAACAGGTGGCTTTAATCATTGCTTAAAAATTGCGTCGTCTAAATATAAAACGGATATTTGAAGCAGGCAATGACATTGACTCGTTGCTTTCAGATGGCATATTAACAAAGCAAGACCTTAGGGAATACAAAGTCCGCTGGGTGAAGCCAATCGAGAGGAAGTTCAGAGATGGCCGCACAATGTACTCGGTACGACCACCAGCTAGCGGTCCGGTACTTGCCTACATGTTGGGCATTGTGGATGAGCTCAGAGAAGGACCAGATGACGCCCTCAACGATGACTCTCTGAACTACCACAGGTTTGTTGAACACCGCAGATTCTGAACACCAGAATCAGTCACCTCGCATTAACGAGCACATTTCATGGCATCGCTTTCTGCTTCATAAAATAAACGCTAATCGTGCATGGTCACAAAACATCACGGTTAGCAGGAGTTACAATTTTGAAGAGCCTCATGAATTGTGCAAAGCTTGCTCCGATTCAAATTCCTTGAAATTATAAATATGGAAATCCATGAAAAAACGTTTGCCTTTTTCGTCTATAAACACTGCATACCCCACAAACTTCATCCTAATTAGTTACCATTGAATATCACATGTCATGCTGTACTTGTAATTCAATAATTTCCGGAATCTTACTTGTAGGAATGTTTGTCGAATAAAACATTATTGTTTCAAATACTCGGTGCCAGAAAGTGAATAAGTGTATATGCACTGTTTAAGCACGTTCACAATAAACATCGAGCTTCAACCCAGCCAATGGCACACGTTGATATGAATTACTTAGAAAGGAACAGGCAGGTAACTACCACGTAAATGAATTGGGGAAGGAGCATCAGTATAACAGATACTCCAGATCCATGCATCGTCCTAAAGTGACAAACGTCCAAATTCGGTGCACATACTCAAGAACCGAAAAATTCACCCCTGGTTAAAGAACACAGTTGCTTCGCTTTCTTCTTATGTCCGCAAACTTCGGTGAACCGTACAGCACCCCTCTTTGTTCCGACGTCCCTGAATACGCTCTTTGAAGAGGGTCTTTAGGGTTATTTAGAATAAATAATACCCGTACTAAGTTACAAAACACAGTGTTTTTGCACATTCGCACTGTTATAAAATTGTGCTGAAGGTGTAAGAAGGTGTAACCACTCTCTGTCCTGTAGCGAGAACAGAATTAGTAATAGCTAACTGCAAGCAGATCAAGTGCTGCGATCGTAGAACACTGGAACACTTCTAAAAAACTAAGTGTGTCAGTATCTCGCTGACAAAATAATTCAGTTTCTGATCCGCAGGTTCATCGAGGCTCTTAAGTTCGCATACGCTAAGAGAGCGCTTCTTGGAGATGAAAGAATGGAACCAGGCGTCCTAGAGGTAGGTCTGAGGAGTATCACTGGGATACCTTTCTTTTTATTTTTTATTGCAGCGTGGTTGAGCGCATTCGTTATCTTCCCGGCTCCATTTTTTTGGGTGAGTTCTGCTTCATCCTTCCCTTTAACTGACAGCGCTATAATGAAATTCCGGGACTAGGTCGGAGCGTCCAACGGCATGGTCCCATACCTGCATGGCTCCATTTTGCTTCGGTTGACCTTGACCGAGCTAAAAGAAATTCTGAAGTTCTGCATGCCAAAACCGCCATCTGATTATGAGGCTCGCAGTGGGGGGGTCTACGGGTTAATTTTCACGGTATGGATTTCTATAACGTCCGCGGTTGCCGTGGTTGTATTCACACTCGCAACACTTCGTGCTCAGGAGCGCAACATCGTAGCCACTGGTCTTGAGAAAGCCCTTTGCCGTAGATTTGTCCACCGTGCTAACTTTTCCGTTCATAACTGGCTTTATTTGAGGATGCCGTTACTTAATCTGATTTGAGAGTTATTCTCCTATATAGCGGCGCTTCTCCAATGATTCCTCAAAACGTCCCTCGCCGTGTTAATCGAAGAAAGCGTTTAGTCTAAAAGTTTTGGCGGAGCCCCATTGTCCCTCTGGCACTTCTGTAGCACCACAGAAGCCAATAATATCCGTGTACGAGCTCTGGCGACGTTTTTTAGCATTCCGTGATGTTAGGCATTTGCGCATAAACTAGAGAAGGATGACGGGAGACTTGACAAACACAAGTGCGAACTTTCAACAGAAATGCAATGATGAAAAGGGCGCACTTTCATGCGTTGATGATGTATGACGTGCTTCCGGTTAGGAAAAGCACAGAAACAAGAGAGCAAAAAGGAATCATCAAACAGACATGGAAGGTATGAAAGCGGTGATACGTGCGGTACGGGCGGGTTGCGCCATTTTTTCAGGTGCAACGCGTGCCTATAAATACTTTTTTAACTCTAGATTTTGCCAAAAATAATTAATTCCGTGACAACCCTATCGAAGCTGCACGAAGGCAAAGAATCCCTGAAGCGATTAATCTTTGTCACCTCAATAATTTCTTTTGTCATCTAGTTGGGGTGCTTGGCGATGAATGTGCGGTCTTTGAAAACCTGTTACAATCACAATCCTGGCACTGCATCCCTAAGAGCCCTTGAACTCTTCTATGTACATTGTTGTCATGGTCGCGAAGATGATCTTTTATGCACCTATCTATTTAATCTATGTAATTAGTGCGGCATGGGCGCGGGATCGCATGCATAACCTTTTCCGCGCATGCCACATACACGTTTTTATATTTTCTTTTGCGCATGTGAGATGCATTTTTTTCCACCGTTCGTGCGTACCTTGCATAGAGACACGAGCCTATGGGGCGTAGGGATCAAGCTGGTTTTTTTCTTCGGCTCCCTACACCATAAACTGGTATCTGTCAAAATGTGTGGCTCTAAAGATTGTTTACTTTATTTCTTCTTCTTCTTTTTTCGTATAGTGCAAGCTCTTAGGTTCATTCGCACACCTTTACGTTTGGGTATGCAACTTCTGAGTCTTTAAAGTGTTTGAACTTTTATACATATTAAAATTTGAGGTTTTCAGTTCTCTACGCTATCCTTAACCCTAATGTTCTTTGATCTACTGAGCAACATGAAGCGGTTGACCCAGCGACATGTAATTCTGCATTACATTTCTTCTATAAAAACTTTTTGAGAACTTTGAGAAATCCGGTTCAAATCTCGACACCGTAATAAGCCGCATTGGCTGCCCTTGTCCCCTTCCGTCCTTTCTTGCTTGCGCTAAGCGACCATAGCCCTAAGGAAGCGCGTTGCCAAGATCATCAAGCAGGCCGAAAAATATGCCAAACCTTTCGGAAGGCGAAATTGGAACCAATTCTGCCCCCAATTGTCTCCAAGCTACTCTCCCTTCACGTAAATCTTGGAACATTGTCAAGTCTCTTCGACACGACACAGTTCAAATTCAAATCTGGCAAGAAGCTTGCTAGAATAATACGGAGCTACGATGGAAAAGAGCAACAAGAAGCCCGGATTAAGATTAAGCAGAAATTTACCGACAGCACTTTGTTAACTCCACACCAAACCAGCCACTCTTGATAATTAAGAAGTCCAGACCACCTTTTCACGCAGGCGGAACAACAAGCGGCACTGAGAAAACTGGCCCGGAACGTGCACTCACGGCAAGGAGCGAAAACAACAAAATCTTACGCAAACCAAACCAACAGGCGACGACGTATCTTCTCGAGCATATAAACCACACCTGGGAGACAGGGGATGTACCAGAATTGTGGAAACACCCCGAGGTTATCGTGATTCTCAAGCCTAACAAACCACCAGGACTCGGGAGCGTGGGCCCTCCATTCCTGACCCCATGCGCAGGGAAAGTCTACGAGCACATGGTACTGCACCGTTCCACGAACCACTTGGAAGCAGGGCGTAGCCAGGGGGGGGGGCGCTTATGGGGCTTCAGCCCCCCCCCTCCCCCCCGATTTTTTTTTTTTTGTGCTGTCCATGCACCGCCCACCGAAGCAATCCTCGGTGCCGGAAATCATTCGGAATTTTCTCTAGCGTGTCTTTTTCACGCTCGGAAAGACATTTCAGCGCGAACCTTGCGAACTCGGGCTAGATTTCGCGGCAGCACCCATGCACCGGGAGTCACATAACGCCAAGCAACCCCATCCGAGCACCAAGTTTCAAGGGCGTTTTGATGGCGAACGGGCTCGCCACGGCATCTTGCGGAGGCCGCGGAATCTACGCAGCGCATGTATGTCAATTCCGAAATGTATGGGTATAAAGTTTTCATGAAGTTTTGATGTGAAAGGTGCATTGACATTCCCACAGTTGTACGTGCTTTAGATTTTCAATTGCGGAACCTTGTGGGCTTGGTGTTACTATAAATATTGGACGCCAAAGGTGCATTCACGTTTCTAAAGTCTTACATCGGACAATACAACGAGACAATCCAAATGAACGCACTATCAGACAGGTTGACAAAGCCAGCAGTGAGGTCAGATGAGATCAAGCGTTGTGGTGGTTCATTCGTGCCGTTATGACACAAAAAATACCATTATTTTTTCGCCTACGCCAAAGCATCCATGTCAAACTCTAAAGTCAGCCAAGTAACTAGGTACGTTCTTATTTTTTCTACTTCGATTTTTACTCGCGAGGACACATTGAGCATCTTCAATTTTTTTGTCCTCGCTACCCTACCCGCGGGCTGCCAGAGGCAGCCAGAGCGCATGAGTTTTTCTGGTGTTACCACAGAACACTATACAAACTGGTGTTACCCCGACCACCGCGCGGCGCACTTCGGTGCGCGTTCGCTTTTCTCTTGCTTGCCGAGTGGATTTTCGCCTGGCAGAGTTTTAGGCACTTTCTGGCTAGCAGACGTGAAAAGGAAACTATCGTCGCTCACCGCCATCACTGTGGGGACTCGACGCACCGCGTTCGCTTGAGCGCAACCTCTCCGGAAAGTCTTGTCTCGCCAGTGTAGGATACCGAGCAGTACGCGTATGGTTCTCGGTGGACCAAGCGTCTCACGTTTTCTTCGATATTTTTTCGGTAGCTACATTAGTTGTCCAAAGCAGGCATTTCATTGTGGCCAACATACTTTGCCCTTTTTTCATCTCAGTGCCCCGCCCCCACAAAAAAAAAAGAAAGACATTGTTGTGGCGCAGCGAATTGTCGTATGGGGCTTTCGAAGTTTGATTTTGTTACTTCTTATTTTGCGGACAGTAATGGGCCACGGGACGCTTCAGTTGCCGGATAGTCTTATTATATGGTATGGCGATAGCAATTATATGGACCCTCCAGGCACATTCCGCCGTCGCCATCGCCCTCATGTTTCGTATAAAGTCCAAGGGCGATAGCATCGTGACCGCATGCCGCATGCTGTATGTGCGAGTGAAAGCGTAGGGAGGGGCATGGAGGGCTGGAATGGGTGAGATGACGATGGTGGCTCAGTCTTGTGTACGCAAAAGAGCAAAGCGGGGAGCAAGCGCGCCGCCATCCGTCGCGCGCGATACATCGGGGGGCGTGGATGGAATGGGGGTGGGATCTAGGATCCTGTGAATCTCTGATTGCGCAACATGTTTATTTGCCTTGTTTGATGCATTGTATACAGTGACTTTTTTACATACGTAGATTTATTGGAGACTTACACGTATATTTAAATATATTGTACCGGGGTTTTGTGTATGCGTGCAGTGAACTTTGTTTCCAGTGAAACTTTTTTTCCCTTTTATCAAGCTGTATCTTCGAATTTGTATATTCCATTGTAATTTCGCGTTTCTAATGTACGAAGGCAAGTAAAATGAAAGTGAGGCAACCCACCCTTCGCAATAATGATTCGGTTCATTATCTGCGAGCCATGCACATGGCACAGAGGCGTCTCTTATTTACAAAAGTGACGTGCAGGTGTGAGTATCAAGGTTGTTTAATGCACTCATGCACTGGGTTGAACATGGTTGCGCGACATAATGGACGCTCTAGAAGTTGAGCAGCGTGGTGCCCTGAGGTTTATTCCAGCTGAAGGTATTTCCCAAAAAGAAATTAGCCGCCGTATGGCTGCCGTGTACGTTGAACATTGCAGTAATTGGCCACTGTGAAGCGTTCGAGCAAACGATTCAAAGAAAGACGTGAAAGTTGCAAACACGATCCAAGACAGGGCCAACGCCATCGTGCAATCACACCTAACAAAACTGCAAAGGTTGATGAGCTGATGAGACAAGAACGGAAGATAAGCGTCGATGAACTGGCAGAGCGTGTGAACATCAGTCACAGTTCGGTTCACGCCGTAATTCATGAGCATCTTGGTTATCGGCTCTTGTGTGCGCAATGGATGCCCAAGATTTTGAACCATCGCCAGATGATGTCATCTGATCCGGTATCACAATGAGGGTGACGATTTCTTGTATGCAATTGTGATCGGGGACGAACCATGGTGCCACTTCTACGAGCCTGAAACACGACAGCAAAGCTTACAGTGGAAACATTCGAATTCCCCACCTCCAAGAAAGGAAAAGCCGCCATTTCCGCCGGAAAGGTGTTGTTCACTTTTTTTTTCGATCGTCAGGGGCCATTACTGATAGTATTTGCTAAATCGTGAGAGACTATCAATTTTTTTTTTGTTATTGTAAAACGCCAGATCGGCTGCGTGTCACAATCAAGAACAAACTACATGGAAAATTGACGAATGTGGTCATCTTGTTCCACGACAATGCCGTCCCCACGTCGCTTATGTGATTAATACAAAACTGTCAATGTTCAAGTGGGAAACGCTGCAACATCCGCCACACAGTTCAGACGTGTTGCCTTGCGACTTCCGCTTTTTGGAGCATTTGAAAAAACAGCTCAAGCAAACCAGATTCGTGTCGGATGGTGACGTGAAAGAGTCAGTTGCAGACTTTTTGAAGCAGCAACCCAAGAAGTTTAATGAGGGGGGAATCACGCGACTCCTTAGTCCATGGGACAAATGTCTAAATGCTCGTGGAGACTACTTTTAAATGAAATATACCCCGTTTGTCATATATTCGCATTGGTTCACTTTCATTTGACTCGCCCTCGTTTATTTTGCAGAACTCCTGCTTTTTATACGTGCTCTCTGATGCGACTATAATTTCGGTGCAATTACTCACGCTACGCGACCCGTGACAGCTGCTGCTGCGTAATACATTGGAACAAATGCAGCATCATTGAGATTTTTCACTGGCCGTAGCATATGTACAAGAATCTAAACAAGGTTCTTGAATGACAAAGTTTCATTGCAATATTTGTCCTCAGCTTGTTAATTTCATGGCCGTTACATTTTTCATATCAGTGGCATGCACTGCCTTGCTGGTTTCGAACCGATATAGTTCTAAAGTTCGTGTGATATTTTATTTACTTATTAAACAGAGAAAAAACATGGAAACATTGATATCGGTTATTTTGGGCACAATTTTTGGCACACACAAGTATAATCTTTTATGAAAAAATACATATTTTACTTGTTTTGACAGTGCGTAGCGTTCGAAAATTCGTTTGCAGCATCTTTAGCAATCACAATGCAGTTATTATTCATGTATTTGATCCCCAGACAAATTGTTTAAGAGGAAGCTCAACTCCGACGCGGCTTATTTAGATACATATCAAACGCAGAAACGCTTTTCTGTGATAACGCGCGGATAGCTTTTAATGAAATTTGTTGCATATGAGAGAGAAAGTTAAATTCTGGTGTCTGTTGGAAGTGCAATTTCAATTTAGGGCCTGAACATTGTTTAACTATTTCGAAAAACTGGAAGTGCCCCCCCCCCCCCCCCAAAAAAAGTAGAAGCATGACAATTACAAACTAATAGCTCTGCATCAAGCACACATGTCGCTGTTCTGTAAATGGCATCTATTATAACAGTCAAAGCGGACAAATTTGGCGTGTCAATTCGTATCCTACGTCAATTGGTTACGTTGTGTACAAGGATTCTGCGAAAGCCGTAATTCCATAATGCTAAATTTCTTGAGATTCACGTGTAACATAGAAATTTTGTCCGCTGTAGATATACTATTAGGTGCCATTCACAGAATTGTGATATCATTTTTCATTGCTGAGTTACATAGTTTTGAACGTGATAGTATAGATTTCT
The DNA here is from genome assembly GCF_038994185.2 of Dermacentor albipictus. Taxonomy (NCBI): domain Eukaryota; kingdom Metazoa; phylum Arthropoda; class Arachnida; order Ixodida; family Ixodidae; genus Dermacentor; species Dermacentor albipictus. Next base: position 464,574,376 of record NC_091821.1, on the reverse strand, counting down.
TAAAATTTTGCTATTTTGGTGAATTTTTAATAAAGAATTGACAAACTAAATGAAAAATTCGAAACCAACAGTCACTAGAATTTAAGCTTTGCTCTTAAATGCAACAAACCTCGTCAAATTTGGTGCATTGGTTGCCGAGAAAAACAAATTCTCCATTTACATGTATTTAGATACGAGCACCCGAGCTAAAGCTTCCTCTTAAGGAGGAGACTGAGCTGCAGCTGCAGCCGTCTAAGGGAATGACTAAATAAAGTATCCGATGACGAAATAAAGCGTCTAGAAGAGAGTGAGGGCATGGCTTTATGTTGAAAAGAGAGCGTTTAAGAGAAAGGTGACTTCGCGATCCACTTGCGAGCTCCACGCACCGCGTACGACAGAAAAACTTGGCTGAGATGTTCACAGCAGCGTATGCTACCCGCGGCTTACGTTATTTCACCGAGCCCCAGGGGTGGTTTAGGGCTCCTTTAAGGGGGCATTTGACAATGTCTCACACGCTGCAATTCTCTGGAACCTACAGTACACAGATTGTGAGGAACGAACATACAACTAAGTCCAAGTATTCTTGAGGAACCGCATGGCCACTATCAGCTTGGGAAACCTCAAGACAACAACATTTGTTGTAACGGAAGAAGGCACCCGCAAGGCTCAATTATATCGCTTCTCCTCCAGGGCCGAAAGGGTTAATATCACTATGCTGAAACTCTCGTAGGTTTTTGACAAAATCCACCGCATGTCGTACTTTCCATATACCGGCAATATAACAATCTGGATTCGAAGTGATTCCCCATGACATCAACAAGACGCCCTCCAAGAAGCCGTAGACATCACCATCACTCACATAGTTCAAGAAGTGTGGACTCCTCTGCGCACCAGATGAATGTGAACTCCTGGTGCTTAAAGCCCATTACTTGAGGAACACCCCCAATAGGTGAAATTCCAGACCGGAGAACATTTTTAGTGGTGTCCCCATCCCTCAAGTCCACTTCTTCGACATTCTTGACCGAAGACGACTCATCCAGAAAGACGACTCAGGGGCGGCAACACTACCGAAACTTTTGTGACTCAAGTGGCATACATTATACTCCGCCTAGCCAACGCACGGTCAACCAAATGTAACGCTTACGGAAACACGGCGTGCAACCTTCAAAAAGCTGGTATATTGACGCGCGTAGTTATCTTTATCGGGCGACCACGTTTCGCCGCCTAACAAGTGTTATTGCACAGCGTGGGACGCGCCTGCATGTATCCGAAGTTTCTGGAAAATTATCGATGCTTATATTTGTCGTCTGTTGTCGCCGAACCTTATGTTATCTGATTTCATCGCCTGCCTCGAATGGTGTAGAACTTTGTGGAAGGCTCGCGGGTCCCAACGATTAGTCTGGAACATTTGACGACTGTTGTATAAAAGCCGACGCGCTTGACCCTCTGATCAGATTTTCGACGATCGCCGACCGTGTTCGCCGGTATCGTTGTGCTATACGTGTAGCCTGTTTTGTGGGCACAGCTTCGCCTTTGCAATACAAGTTAGTTTTGTCGTTCACAGTATTGCTACTGTGTTCTTCAACGTCACCACCACGTGACAATATAGAGAGAACGCTTAGGACCAACAGATATCAAGAAGAGAATCCCGGAAGACCTCCGCGAATGTATCATCGTGACCCCCATCCTTTGAAATGTTCACCCTATCTACCACAAAGATCAGCGGCTAGCAAGAGTCCGGGCCCTAAGCAAGGCGCATGGAGCAAACCCGCACATCAGATGCATCGATGCAGCGAGGTACCCGGGAAGACAAGCCCACTCTATCGGCGTCATGGATACTACCTTTTCTGAATATACCTGCGCAACTATTTCAATAAATGTTATTGACACGGCAGAAAAGGCTGCAATCGATTTAGCCCGCTGGACGCACAAGAAAGGTGCCATTATCTTCACTGACTCCTAATCCACATGAAGTAACAACCAAAAGGGTAGAATTTGTAGTCAAACACTTCGATTCCTCCGCCGTACTGCATCACGCCACCTTCCAGGCGCCTACATCATCTGGACTCCGGGACACACCCACCTAGCAGGAAACGAGGCCGCCAACGCCTCAGCCCGAGGATACGCTAACCAGGCACTACTGAAGGAGTGATCTCTGGGAAACCAGCATGCACCCAAGGAACACATCGACATCCTCTTTCATTACAGACTAGGCAGAAGAACACGCCACCCTACTCGAAACTAACAAACTGAGAAGCAGACAACCTCCGAACAATCCAAAACAACATTCACGTCCATGCAACCTTGCTACACAGGATCTTTGCCCACATCTTTCAGCTACGAATGCGCATTCTGCAAAGTACCAAACACTCTACCACATATGGTGGGGGGATGCAAAGGATCGCTGGGAACCATAAGCACCAAAACCCTCACCGAAGAGCAGTGGGAGGCTCAGTTTCAAGCCCCAGCCTGGATGACTAGCGTAATCTGATCGGCCGGACTCGGGACATGGCTCGTGGCCACGGCTTCCCGGACTGAGGAAGCTACCCTCGCAGGGCGAAATTTTCGCCTGTTCTAAATAAAAGCTTATATTCCTCTCTCTCCTCTCATTCTGCCATTTATGCAAGAATGCTTAGCTGGGTAGTTGATATGATTACCACAATGCGATCATTCAATCATTGCACGTTTCAGTCGGGAACAGTTATAGTTGTCAACAGCCTTAATATGCAAATAAGTAGAAATGTTGCGCGCTGAATACCTAACTTTGTGCACCTAGATACTCCGTAGCCGTTGTTTCTAAGTGAAATACATTTACTTTCAAACCTGCCCCAATTCCAGGTGATAGAAGAGCTTTTATCGAAAGAAGCGGCCGAAATGTCCAGAGCCAAGATTAACGACTCCAAAACTAATGATGATGTCCGTTTCTATGGAATGACCAACGCAAATCGAAGGGATAGCGGAACTTCTCATTCTTGCTACTGGGACAAGGACGACAACGTGGTGGCCATAACGAGCACGGTGAACTACCTGTACGAAATGGAACCATTATGCTCTTGAAACGGCGCGCGCTAATGCTGGCTATTCGAACCAACAGTAGAGAGTTTTAGCATGTCCGTGCACGTAAATTCCTTTCAAGGAATGCTGACTTGACAGGAACATAAATGTAACCAGTCAAGTTGACGGCGTTATCCTGTGACGCAGAGTACACATATCGATTATTCAGTAACTAGCCATATTAGACTTATCTGCTGGTGGCAGTATTGCCAGCGATGCAATCAAAAGCGTCAATTCGAAGTGAGAAAGGCCAGCAGCAGGAGCGGTGCGATGCATAGACATTGTCCTTTACGCAGTGTTTTTTTTATAGCTTACTGATATTTGCTCTTAAAGCGAATGGTCGGAATAGTGTCTGGATTCAGTGGAGTAAACGAGCAAATGAAGCGCAGGTGTGACAGCATCACCATGCCATGTTCGTCATGCTGTTGTGATTCCATTGTGGTCATGCCATCTTTGTCATGCTACCGTCGTCGTGACACCTTCATCATCTCCATTTTCATTATTTCATTTTCGTCCCACCGTGGTCATCGTAGCGCTTTCATGCCGTCTGCGTAAGCACGCTGACGATCATTTGTTACGCCATCATCAAACACCGTTATCGACGTCAGCGGCAGATTGGGTAAGTGTCATTCGTTTATCCCTGCCATTGCTACTGCCCGCATAAGCTGTTCGTTTACTTTGCCAGTCATGTTCCATCATTTGTGTTACCATTTGAATTCGAATAGCTTTTCGTGCTGAATTCGAACCCTTTTCGTGCTGGTCCGACTTTCGTCGCAAAGACAACGGCGCCGATGCAATGACCACGTTCTCTCGTGCAACCAAGTTGCGAGGCGTGCTCTTTGCCGGACGCGGACTATTCTAGCTCCTTGAGAGGCACTTGCTGCGTCGCGAAACCTTTGGGGCGTCTGAAGCTGTGCATGCTGAAGGGCGAGTTCCTCGTCTCCCGCCTTCGAACACGACGACCTTTCCTGTCTCCTTTCCTCTCTATGTTCGCCATCCTTTCCTCAAGGCGCTGATACGTGCTCTTTAAAGGGCCGGGAAAAATAGCACATTTTCCTTACCACAATCTCTCTTTCTCTATCCACTGCAGACAACGCACATATGACAAACCGACGTATACGTATAGCCGCCTGTACTTCTCTTTTAAATATTCCAGTTCATGGCTTTATTCTGTGTGAATTACGTAATGAAAGAACAAACGCTACCTAAATATCTTCCCTTCAACAAATACACGCCTTCAAGCACATTATCCATTTATTAACTTTTAATAAGCATTTGGCTATTCAGTTACATTAGAAATCATCGCCAATGGTTTGTAAGCAACCTATTTTTCGCTTTCGCCGTCCAAACCCAGAAATGGCCCCAATGCTACAAGTATGGTTGAAGTGTGCGTACCATTGCCGAGAGGAAGAGGCGCTATTTTCGGCAGGCATTAAAGAGCACGGTTCCGCTATACTAGCAGGCAACTTTCTGCAGCATCGAAGGGAATGCTACGGGGTCAAAGAGCGCACAAGAAAGAGCGCTTCTGATAACAAAGTCTTGCCCTTTCGTCTCTGTTAGTTTAATCCTTGAAGGCTCCAATTCAAAACTTCCGTTTCACAATGGTGTCCACAACCTATTGCTAATAATTGATACTATAAAAAGTTCTGGAGCTGACAGAGGGCCGAAAAAATTTTTACAGTGATACTCTCAATGGAACGCCCGGTACTTGACAGTTATATTTAACAAATTCCTCTAGACATCGACTATTCGTCAAGTTTGGAAACATGCGAACATCTGTGCTGTCTTCAAATCTGGCAACTAACAGCTAATCACTAACTACAGACCTATATCGCTGCTGCCCACGTGTTGCAAACATCTCGAGCACATCATAAGCACATCATTCAGTATTTATCGGTAAATAACGTTCTGTCCCCATAGCAGCATGGTTTTCGAGCAGAATTTTTCGCAACAACGCAGTTATTTGAATTCTTGCATGAAATAGCCACAGCACTAAATTACCGTGGTCAGCTTGATGCTATCTTTATTGAATACTGAAAAGCAGTTAACATGGTAAGTAATAAAAACTACTCCTAAAATTTGCTGCAGTCTTTCCTGGTAATAAACTAATTGACTAGATATCCGATTACCTGCACCTCCAATTCCAATCCGTCACATTTAACTGCGAAACTTCTTCTATAGCTCAGGTCATATCAGGGTCGCCGCAGGGCTCACTTCTCGGGACACTCTTATTTATCACATACGTTAATGACATTATTGAAGTTGCCAGAAACACACAAGTGCAAATACGTCTCTACGCAGATAATTGCGCGATCTAATCTAACATTCCTGCTCTTCGTCATCAACAACTGCTTAACAACGTTTTTTCATCGTTTTCAGACTGGAGTAACTCATGGAAGATGAGCATTAACTTCAGCAAACCTGTGGCAATCACTTTTAGTAACAAGAAATAGCCCCTAAAATTCACGTAGAGCACTCAAGGTTACAGTATTAACAAACTTCACGAGTTCAAATACCTCGGAGTTATTTTCACAACTAACCTTAGTTGGCATAATCTTATCAATATAATCTTCTCTAAAGCGCTGCAAAAACTAGGGTGCCTAAAACGAACTTTAAAACACGGCACTAAAGAGTGCAAGCTTATAGCCAAGAAATCACTTATTAGAGCTGTTTTAGAGTATGCTTCTGTAGTGTAGTCGCCTCATCACATAAAGAATATTTCGAAATTGGGATTCGTTCAGAAAAAAGCTGTTAGATTTATCCATGGCCGTTACGACCGTATGTTTAGTTTTCACCGTCATTCCACGCACTCGCTTTATCTTTGGACTCATTGTCGTTTCTTCGCACGTGTGACCGTCTAATTCTGCTGTACAATATCGGACGCGGATTGATTAACATCTATCTAACTAACGACTACTGATCCATTGACTAACTATCTCGCTAATCACACCTCCTGCGTGAATAAACCGATGTACTCATCTAATAAACATAGATCCTTTCGTTCCAATAATAGAATGTTTTAGGTTCTCGCTTTTTCCACACACTGTTGAATTATGAACTAACTTACATGGTTTTCTGCGTTCATTGCCGACTAATCAGTTTCAGAGAGAACTGCCTAACCATATTAGTTGACATTTTTGTGTTCATAAGTTATGTAACCCATCTCGGCTGTTTCTAAAATAAGATAGCAGTACTTGTAAATAAATAAATAGGTAAGTAAATTAATTATGAACTCTGTTGTTTTCAAAATTAATTTGACCTCATTCCTTGCATCTTCATGATCACAAGGAGCGTACAGATGCAGAGTAGAAAAATAATTTTCGATTCCGAAGTGAGCTTTGTCACGTTTGAGGATGTGAACTTCGTGCGAAAACTCCTTCAGATATGAGAACATATATTTTTTCATCTCTAGCAGGCTTGAAACTTATGTCTTGTGGGACACATTGTAATAAACAATGAAAGAAGTGAATGCACTGCATATGAGGACATACTCACACCGATCAAACATAGGTGGCCGTCTAGCCCCCAACTTGTTTCAATTAAACATTTTGCTCATTCTATTCAAGATTACCGCACAATTCTGATCGGAAGTGTTTCGAGATGTATGCGATACATCTTATGTATCCTTACTTTCGACGGTATCTTTGCTGTTGATGGGCGTAAGCTGTTAAGCAAGAGAAAACAGGACCACGTTATCTAGAACTAAATAAGCCAAAGCATACCACGTAGCTTATTTTGTGGTTTTTCCCTGCTGCTTCTGGCCGAACTCAAAGCCGTCGTGCGTGGAAGCTCCATCGATTCCCATCGATGCAGCTTCCATCAAGAGCGACATCAAGAGCGCTGCCAAAATGCTGCCGGACTGCTTGGCGTGGTAACACATGTAACATAAGCCAATGTAGTAGAAGCACCGCCTCGTACCTTTCCCTTTAGTGCCACATAAAGTTGTCCACGAGCGGAACAGTTTATCACACACGAATGGCAGGCGGTGACTGTTTCTGGATTCTAAAGAACAGCTAGTTCCGCGGTTTATCCCCTTTCATGCCATCACCGGAGTCGTTCTGGCCTCTGTAGTCGCTTATCGCGAAGAATTTGTTTTGCCAGTTTGTGAAATTCACTGGGACTTAAGTCAAGCCATGATGAACTTTGCCTCCAGCTTACGCCTTTTAAACTGAAATTCTTCTTACGCAAAGCCTTGCTGTACAGAACTTGTGGTAGGCATTTATCGTGCACAGGTTTGATATGAGTGATCATGGGTGGACCAGATGAACAAGCGTTGCGCATTGGTTGCCCACGGAACCTTTTAAAGCGGTCCTTTCCTTTCGAACACTGCCAGACTTTTCTGGTGATGGACGCGCTGCTGTCGCAGGGCAGCACGCACAGGGCAGCACTAGCATCTTTAGTATTCTTAAGATGTATCCAGGTTGCTTTGCCTTGTTTTCTACAGAATTACGCAAGGATCAAACAAATGATATCTAAATGTTTTCATTGCAGCAATTACACATCACGAAGAACAGAATTGATTGCCTTAAGCCTACTTTTCGGTACCCGCTTTCTTTGGGTCCGGGGCATCCGCTTGCCGGTCTTTCGCCCAGTGCACTCCTAAGCGAAATTACGCCCTTTAGGTCGTACCTTGCCACACAACAATGATCGTTATCTCTCTTGTCGGTATTTCCTTTCTTTAACGCTGCCAACAGGGTAATTCTAAGTCACGAACAGCATGCATGTTATCAGAAAGACAAAGCATTCTCGACAAAAAGGAGCGAGCGCAGCGCTTTCAAGAAAGAAAACGCAAGCAAGACAGATGACGATTATTGTTGTATGGCAAGGTACGACCCAAATAGTGCACATTTGTTTAAAAGTGTAAAGTGCAGTTTACATTATCTCCATAATGAGCCCGCTCTAGTCGGCGCGACAACCCTGGATATTGTGCCATAGCAAAAGAGGCCTATCCCAGAGACAGTATCACGCGAAGTCACGTGGGTCACGTGGCAGAAGCTTCCGTGTCTGCTGTGTTCACTGGAAGCTAGCGAAAAATCCGCTGCTCAGATTGCCACTTGACGGTTATACCTTGATGCAAGTTTTGCAGAGTATAACGTATGGGAGAGACATAAGGGGATAGGGGCGTTGTTGTGCATATATATATATATATATATATATATATATATATATATATATATATATATATATATATATATATATATATATATATATATATATATATATATATATATATATATATCATCAGCATGGTTACGCCCACTGCACGCCAAAGCCTTCTCCCATACTTGTCCAACTATACCCCGGTCATGTACTAATTGTGTCGATGTTGTCCCTGCTTCTTAATCCACTTCTTAATCTCATCCGCCCACTTGACCTTCTGCCGCCCCCTGCTACGTTTCCCTTCCCTTGAAATCCGGTCCGTAACCCTTAATGCCCATCGGTTATCTTCTCCCCTCATTACATGTCCTGACAATGCCCATTTCTTTTTCTTGATTTCAACTGAGATGTCATTTATTCGCGTTTGGTTTCTCACCCAATCCGCTCTTTTCTTATCCCTTAACTTTACACTCATCATTCTTCTTTCCATAACTCGTTGCGTCGTCCTCAATTTAAGCAGAATCCTTATCGTAAGCCTCCAAGTTTCCTCCCCATACGTGAGTACCGGTAAGATACAGGTGTTATATACTTTTCTCTTGAGGCATAGTGGCAACCTTCTGTTCATGACTTGAGAATGCCAGCCAAACGCGCCCCAGCCCATTCTTATTCTTCTGATTATTTCAGTCTCATGATCTGGATCCGCGGTCACCACCAGCCTTAAATAAATGCATTCTCTTACCACTAACAGCGCCTCGCTACCTATCTTAAACTGCTGTTCTCTTCTGAGGCTGTTAAACATTGCTTTAGTTTTCTGTAGATTAATTTTTAGACTCACCCTTCTGCTTTGCCTCTCCAGGTCAGTGAGCATGCATTGCAATTGGTCCCCTGAGTTACTATGCAAGGCAATATCATCAGCGTATCGCAAGTTACTAAGGTATTCTCTATTAACTCTTATCCACAATTCTTCCCACTCTAGGTCTCCGAATACCTCCTGTAAACACGCTGTGAATAGCATTGGTGAAATCGTATCTCCCTGCTTGACGCCTTTCTTTATTGGGATTTTGTTTCTTTCTTTATGGAGGACTACGGTGGCTGTGGAGCCGCTATAAATATCTTTCAGTATTTTTACATATGGCTCGTCGACACCCTGATTCCGAAATGCCTCCATGACTGCTGAGGTTTTCACTGAATCAAACGCTTTTTCGTAATCAATGAAACCTATATATAAGGGTTGGTTATATTCCGCACATTTCTCTGTGACCTGATCGATAGTGCGAATATGGTCTAATGTTGAGTAGCCTTTACGGAATCGTGCCTGGTCCTTTGGTTGACAGATGTCTAAGGTGTTCCTGATTCTACTTGCGATTACCTTACTAAATACTTTGTAGGCAACGGACAGAAAGCTGATCGGTCTATAATTTTTCAAGTCTTTGGCTTCCTCTTTCCTATGGATTAGGATTATGTTAGCGTTCTTCCAGGATTCCGGTACGTTCGAGGTCATGAGGCATTGCGTATACAGGGTGGCCAGTTTTTCTAGAACAATCTGCCCACCACCCTTCAATAAATCTGCTGTTACCTGATCCTCCCCAGCTGCCTTCCCGCTTTGCATAGCTCCCAAGGCGTTCTTTACTTCTTCCGGCGTTACTTGTAGGATTTCAAATTCCTCTAGACTATTCTCTCTCACATTATCGTCGTGGGTGCCGCTGGTACTGTATATTCTCTATAGAACTCCTCAACCACTTGAAGTATCTGATCCATATTAGTAATGATATTGCCGGCTTTGTCTCTTAAAGCATACATCTGATTCTTGCCTATTCCTAGTTTCTTCGTGACTGCGTTTAGGCTTCCTCCGTTCCTGAGAGCATGTTCAATTCTATCCATATTATAGTTCCTTATGTCAGCTGCCTTACGCTTGTTGATTAACTTAGAAAGTTCTGCCAGTTCTATTCTAGCTGTAGGGATAGAGGCTTTCATACATTGGCGTTTCTTGTTCAGAGCTTTCGTCTCCTGCGATAGCTTACTTGTATCCTGTCTAACGGAGTTACTGCTGACTTCTATTGCACACTCCTTAATGATGCCCATACGATTCTCGTTCATTGTTTCAACGCTAAGGTCCTCTTCCTGAGTTAAAGCCGAATACCTGTTCTGTAGCTTGATCCGGAATTCCTCTAGTTTCCCTCTTACCGCTAACTCATTGATTGGCTTCTTATGCACCAGTTTGTTCCGTTCCCTCCTCTAATCTAGGCTAATTCGTGTTCTAACCATCCTATGGTCACTGCAGCGCACCTTGCCGAGCACTTCCACATGTTGTATGATGCCAGGGTTAGCGCAGAGTATCAAATCTATTTCATTTCTAGTCTCGCCATTCGGGCTCGATCTCAATCTAACGAAACCCGATTTTACGAAGTTCCCGATATAACGAAAGAATTTCCATTCCCCGGCAAGTAAGGATCAATGTTGTAATCAACCTGAATTAACAAAATTAGCTCGCATTAAAGGCGATTCGACGAAGCCTTTCCAAAAATATTATAAGTAAAAAAAGCTGTGATTTCTTTACATTTTGAAGCAGGCGCGCTTGTCTTCGATCGCACGCTCTAACGCCATCACGTTAAACCATCTTGGCGCTCTAATCACGGCCCCAGCTTTATTTTGACGAAGCTGCACGCCGCGCCCAGGCACGGACTTCGCAGACTTTTGACACGGGCAGGCGCGGGTTAGCGACAAATACATTGCCGCCGTACCTTTTCGTTGTCGCTACGTTACAGTTTAGGATTTGGAAGTGCGCGTGCGTGCGCGCGTGCGTGTATGCGCGCGCGCGTGTGTGTTTGTCTGTGTGTGCGTGCGTGCGTGCGTGTGTGTGCGTGCGTGCGTGTGTGTGTGTGTGTGTGTGTGTGTGAAGAAATCTACGTTGCAAAACACCACTAATGCACTTTCTACGTTTCGGTGGGCGAAAAGGCCGTTTCGCGCACTCTGATAGCCGAAATTAGTCGCTCCACAGTCCCGCGCGTAATCACATTTTTCCATATACAAATGGTGATATGGTTTGTACGGACAACTCGATTCTATTTGCAAATATTGATGAGCCCGTTGAAATTACACGTTCAAAAGTTAATTATTGCGTTTTTGTTAATTAGTGACAAATTAGCACCTGTTGCCCTGTGGTCGCCACTCCTGACGGCATGCCTCCGAACGAACCGTACTTTTATTACAAAACTACAATCTTTTCAAATGCTCCCTAATGTATTCATAGATATAATTCAGCACAGATACTTGCGGCTGCCTACACGTGGGAATGCGACAGCATTATAACGTTCGTGGACCTGCGAACGTCGTGAACGTGCTCACAAACGCACGCACTAGGCACAGATTTAGTCAGTCGCAATCGTGGAGCCGCCGGGGCGCCGGGACAGCATGCACGACTCACACCACGAACGCCCGGGCTGAATCCCAACCCAATACTGAAATGTACCAAATTTTCTCTTCATAGACATTTGGTTACTTTGTTTACCGGAACCTCCCTGAGAAGTCTGGCATCAGTCTGAGGATTGTTTCGTGTTCTTACTCTTCGGGCCGCCAGCCATTTTCGGCACCATCATTCGGTCACGTCGACGGATTTTCGCGTAATGGGGCAAATAATGATTGCGCACTAAAACTATCTATATAAGAGTGCAGCTGACGGGACGGTCTGTTCCCGATCTTCGTCAGCTGATTCTCGTAGAGGCAGGATGCGCGTCGGGTAAGGCCCTGAACAACACTTTGCAATTTTGACTTAATGGTTCTGCGGAAACCCGCAAGGTGCAGAGAGGTAAATAATAATGGGAAGATCAGACATCCACCCGTTAGCAGCTAATGCTACAAAGGGAGCCCATACGGGCTGTCTAGCACTTCTGTAACTTTCAAGTTAATAATTAACACTTTGCAATGTGGCAAACACGGTTAAAATCATCGATTGGAGGCCTCAAAGACGTGCGACGAAATAAAAACACATCTCTCGCATTTACCTTTAAATCGCCACAGATTTCTTGTGCTGTTCGCTTACGGCTACACTTCAGGCATTCGTGTTCAGCTCCCGAACGGAAGCTAGAGTGGTTCGAACCAGTTTAAACCTGTTCACAGAGTTCATAGCGCTTCGCTAAAGAACCATCGCAGACGTATGCCAATCTGAGCAACCGGAGCATCAAAGACATGTAAGCTGTATAAGCGAGACTGTGCGTCCCTCGTCGAAAGGGCTAGAGATCTGTTTGCCGGCTCTTCTTGGGGATCATTCATCACCGATGCCTTGGTCATACGGCCGCTTCGAGGCTTCCACGCAAGCTGTGTTGCAGGATAACGCCGTCAGCCTTTCACCGACGCAGTGGTACAAACTCTGAGCATGTAAAAACGCGACATGGCCAAAAAACTTACGGACTGCCTGGCTACAAAAACAGCACATGAAGTTGTCTATTCGTGCGAGTTATCCGCAAGATAACTTTTGTAATAACTCAGGTTGTATTTCAAAGCAAAATTTCAGGACTATAACGCAGGCTGCTTCGCTGGCTGTTCACTGACATTTGGTACCAATCCCGCCACGACACTCGGTCGTTGCACGAAAAAAGGTTGCATGACTTCGTCTAACAGTTTCGGAGTAAAAGAAAATCAACAGTCATCTGCGGGAATGCGTAGGTTATTTGAACATGCTCAGAGCTGACGTTGTGTATGTGAGTGAGACAGAATCGGTAAAGGACTTCAAGAGTTTGTACGTAATCTACACAGCTTATGTATCGTGGCACAGTAATATGAACGTCTATGAATAACTGGACTATTTTAATAACACAAATATTGTCTTCCCAAAAGTAGCTTAATGCTGACGAGAGCTTCTCGGGCTTGTTGTTACATTGCGACATAACAAAAGCACGAAAACTAGACCCGGACGGACGGAGGAGTCAAGACACACAAGCGCTAAGTTTCAACAAATGTCTATTTAAAGCAGGACAGAAAATATATGCGCTATAATTCACAAGAAATGCGCATATGAAACAGCCATGGCTTTAAATGTTGTCTAATATGGGCCCAAAGGAAAGTAAGCTTTCTCCCGATCATCCGACAGATGGCAAGCTGGCGCATGCTGTGCCGATTAGTTCAGTTCTGTCTGCTGACGTGCAAGATGCCTCCTTTTTTTACCGGAACGCATTTGTAGACTTCGTGCTTTTACTATCAGCATATATTCAAACGCAAACGATTCCGACACCACCAATAATAAGTATACGCGTATAATCTGAAACACAAGCCTGGACTCATCATGCGTCCTAAGGCCTACAAGTGCATAATTTATCTGCTGAAATTTCACGCTTGCTCGATTGTGGCTGCTCCGCGGTCGGCACGCAAAGTCCATAAGAGACTCGCTCAGCAAAAAAGAAGAAAAAAAAAGATGCCCATTTGCACTCAGCGCCTGTGACCGCAACTGGCCCTTTACAAATGGACATTGCACCATAGGACGCCCAACAGCTGTATCATACTTTAAATATGTAACCTTTCTAATGAGTAAACAGACTTCACACGCTTTATTTTGATATCGTTGTGTAGTGGCAAGGAGGCGTTACTCAATCATTCATGTACCGCGCACGTATATGGCGGCGTTGTAGCGCCACCACTGAACCAATGGGAGCTAAGTTCAGTGTTGCGCGCAGCCTTGAAAGCAGCGTAGCTCAGCAGTGCGTTTTTTCATCCGGGCAGGAGTGGTCTCATTTGAAGAAGCTCACCGTGCCATAATAGGAATGATTCGTCAAACTCTAACTGTTGTTCATCAAGAGTTGTAAGTATACATGGTAGAGTGTATAAGCGCGACTGTACGAGGACGAAGAAAGAAACAGATACACAGACACAACGCGTCCTGTGTCTGTGTATCTGTTTCTGTGTATCTGTTTCTGTGTAAGCGCTGTGTCTGTGTACCTCTTTCTTTCTTCATACTCGTCCAGTCGCGCTTATACACTCTACCATGTATTCTTACCAATTAGCCCGCCAACGTATTTTAAGAGTTGTAAGGCCTTCAAATGAGCAATCTGTCACAATATGTCGCTATAAAATTTACGCTTGCACGGCTATGTTCCGGGATACACCCACATGATGCATTGTTACTGTGCGAAAAAAAAAACAAAGAAACAAAAAACGACTATCTCAGTTGTATGTAAAAGCGTCGTTTTCTTTTTGTATTGTTTTTACTTCTTTCTACGGCAAGTTTTGGTAGCCAAGTGGTGCCAGACGGCACTGGCTTCATCCTGAACGACGAGATGGATGACTTCTCAACGCCGGGGCAAATCAACGCTTATGGCGTAGGCCCTTCGACAGTGAACTTCATCAAGCCGACAAAAACTCCTCAGTCCTCGATGGTGCCCACCAGAATCCTCGACAAGGATGGAAAGCCAGAAATGTGCATCGGTGGTTCCGGAGGGTCCCTCATCACCAGCGGGGTGGGCATGGTAAGCAATTAACCAAGTATAAAACTACAGGCGTGTTATCTAGCTACACGATGGTGATGAGATGAAATATAAATCGTCCTGGCTGGCTACAAGAACGCTTTTTGTGAGCGCACTGAGCGAAGAAAAGAGAGATGACCTAGCGTCCACCTTTTTCCGGAAAGTACGTCTGAGCGCGCACCGGTACCACTCCCACTCACAGCATTCGTAAATATATTGCGCATTTTTCGGCAGCTCGAGCTGCAGCTGTGCGGCCGAAATCCACGCAGGGTGCAGTTAACGTCCCCGTATATTCCACGATAAGCCAGGCTTTCCAAGGTGGCGGTGGTCACGCGAAATGATCACTTCCCTTCGCTTTGTTCAGCATTTATATTGATCATATAGATGCGACAAAAAATTTTATCGGGAGCACAAAAAGCTGCCAAGCAACAGCTTTACAGGATGCTTGCCTCGAGTAACTAGGCAGTGCAATAAGCAACCGCAAAATGAGTAAAACAATTCGAGACGATCGGAGACCTTAGACTGCACATGACAAAATGTTAATACACACATCGAGCATAATAAAAAAAAGTAGTAAGTATTGAAAGGGAAAAATTCTTATCCATCCGAACGTAGCGCAAACATACAAAGGAAACATACAAAGGAAATGCTGTCACGGAGTCTAAAGACAGGGCTTAGGATAATGAAACAAACTGCAGGGCTCGCGAAGACTCACCCCACTATCTTGTATGTCACTGAGCTATTGTAAATAATCTGCAGATTTATTTTATAACTCTCTTCTTCCTGTAACTTGTTGGTGAAGGTGTTGGCCTTTCTGCACGTCAAAACGAAGTTACGCAGTGGTCCCTTTTGGCTGCCACTGCAAAGCGCATTGAACGCGAGAATGCTTGAAACACTTTAATCGCCCCGCCTGTCGTCACCGTGGCGCAGTGGTGAGATACAGGCATCTTTTCCAGGACCGGAAGCGCTGGTGTTAAAAACTGGCTTCAGATGAACGAACGCGTAAACTTGCACTACAGTTTGCGCCTGGCTCCCATATGCTAGTTAACCTGGCCTTCTGCTCCAAGCATACGGGACGGGTCTGCTGGGAGAGCTCCCAGGAAGAAGAGCTCACCAGCTGGGCCCTCTAGAAACGGAAGCTAGAGCCGTAGTTCAGCAAGCCTGTTGCCAGCCAGCGTACAGCGGTGAAAGACATCACATTGCGCATTGAGGTTTGCACCTAGTCGTACCTGACGTACATCCAGGAAGTGCTCGCTCTTGCGGCAAAACTGATGAACAGATACCGAACTAGAAAGGTCGCACAGGTCCTTATTCAAATAGCTGACCACGCATTTAACCCGTGCGCTTGTAAGCATCCATCGAGAGTGCAGGATGTCATATCTGAATTGCGCCGCTTCGTACAAGTGACGAGATATTTCACTCTACTCCACTCTTAAAATGTTTACACCCTTTGACGGCTTATCTTGGCCCAAAACAATAATCATCATCTGCCTTGCTTGCGTTTCCTTTCTCGAAAACTCAGCGCTCTCTACCTTCCTTTCAAGAATGCTGTGGCACGCTGATAACGCGCAAGGCGTTAGTGACTTTGGAAGTAATGGGCTCGCAACATTCAAGAAAGGAAATGCGGGCAAGACAGATGATAATTATCGTTGTAGGACAAGCTACGACCCAAAGGGTGTAAACTGTTTTAAAGGGTTTCCGCCTTCGAGAACAGTGGTACTTCGCTTGTGCCGATTACACAGGACAGTCTTTTTAAGCATCGTTCACCGGGAGATCGAAGGCTGCATCTTCAGCTTCTCCATAAGTCAGTGGTGTAGATGATTTCCAAGAAAGAATTTCAATAATCCAGATGGGTGTCAGTCAGGCATTGGCCAAGTTCGGACTTCATTCAAATTATTTCGCCAACAGACGTTACTAACGATCAGCCGGCCTGCATGCTCGAACAGAAAGCCTGTACTTTCATTCTCGCTAACACAACCCGGAATACTAATGACGCCCCCTCGATGATAGACCTATACCAAGTTTTTGTGTGAAGGCCTTATATATATATATTTCCTTTTATGTAATTTTATGTGATTCGTGTGTAATGTTTTATGTAATTTCCTCTTCAAGAACCGTGTTCCACCATGCGGGCTTCCGCAGAACTGATTGGTCATATTGAGTGTCTCTGTGCTTGAAGTTTTCAATTAATTCGTCCTCGCGCGATGATCAGCTGCTGCACCCTGGTTAGTTCAGGCAGTAGAGCGACGGCACCGAAAAAGCGTTCGTCCCGGGTTCAAGTCCAACACGGTCGGACGAAAATTTTTGCCTTTCATGAGCTTTGCTCCACCTTGCGTGCTCCCGCATGACTGATTTGCCATAAACAACTAATATTATGTGGGCTGCTTCGGTCACTGTTGGTTGGCACCATACTCTTATTTTGTTTCATTCCTTGGAGCACTGCACCTACGAAAAAAATTTGGGCCTTGATTTCTTGTCGGCACACTTGGGCCTCATTGTCCAGCTCTGCTGGAGTCGTGCAACGTTCCCTGAGGTATTCCCATGTTACAAGAAGCGCCGCGCGATCACATTGTAACAATGATTACGCGGGGAAAAATGGTCCTCAGAAAAAGATAATGTACGAGTGTAAATGTGACGCTTACGCTCTCGATCCTGCGCTGAGTCGACTGCGTTCAACTGGTTAAGTTCGCCTGCCTTTCCAAGCCGTGGCTAATATTGCCGTTTTGCCCGTACCACCTGTCGCGGACGGCGACTACATCTGAAGTCCTAACACTACCGTCCTGCTTTCGCACGATGCATTCCCGCTCATGATCGTAACTATCAAATAAAATGCAACCGCTCTTGATGTGGTTAATTTGGACTATGCTCGCGAATACTTTTTTCGGGGTGTTATAAGAGGCCAACAAACGAAAAACACCAAGGACAACACAGGGGAAATTACTTGTACTTAATAATTGAAGTAAAGGAATGATAAATTATTGGAAGTGAAAGTGGATGAAAAAGCAACTTGCCGCAGGCGGGGAACGATGCCACGTCTTCGCATTACGCATGCGATGCTCTACCAATACTATTGGATAGAATATCGCTCGCGTAATGCGAAGACGTGGGATCGTACCCTATCTGCGGCAAGTTGCTTTCCTGTATACCTCTACTGTCCAAGGAACTTTTCGGGTCGCCAGCAAGAAAGTCCCCATACGTGGGCCCATCCAGGAGACAGTGCAATGCCGGGCCGACCTGCGATGGAGGTGAAGCAGGCGTTAATCGCTCCCCATACGTGGCTGATCCCGAAGATTTGCAATATCGGCCTGAGCCGCGGCGGAGGTGAGGCAGGTGTTTTTCATCTGCTTTCACTTCCATTAATTTATCATTTCTTTAAGTAAATTATTCAGTACAAGTAATTTCCCCTGTGTTGTCCTTGGTGTGTGTTTGTTGGCCACTTATGATAATATTTAAGAACTCGGGCCCCTCGGTTAACCCTCTTTTCTCGTTTTTCCTGGGTTTGTCTCTTGAGGCCTTCGAGCCGGCTAGCGACTACCATATTTGGGCGTTTAACTGGTGAAACCTTATTGCCTGTCTTAAATTTTACGGGTTCAAAACCTCAAGCACCAGATATCTATACAACAAAGACCACTCCCGACCTTCCACCCCAGCTGTGTATCGCAGGAGCCAGGCGGGATGAACGGGACAGTTCTGAGGTTTAAATTTTTATTGCAACAGCAATTAGATGGACACTCCAGACGCATTCCTTTCGTCAACGTCGCCATGATGTTCGGCATAAAGTCGAAGGGCAACAATACCATCACCGCGCATCGTATTTGTATGTGCGAATGAAAGCGCGCTAGGGAAGCCGACGATCGAGGCCCAGTCTAGCGCGTGCGAAGGAAGAAAGCGGAGAGCAAACGCGCCGTCTTGCGTCGCGCGAAAACCCGTGGGGGCATGGGAGAAAGGGAGGGGAGGGAGAGGGTGGGCGTTGTGCTCCGCATGCTTGTTAATTCAGTTAGCGAATGTTTTCAACTCTATGCGGCGGATAAAGCTACTACGACCTTGCTTCGTGTAGCCGTCTATTATTTTGCAATCGCAATCGATGCTTCGCCTTTCAGGCGAAACTGCGACTTCTTTCCGCATCGCATTCATACGAGTCTAGCTGTTTTAAGTATAAGTCAGACAGTTTGCAATACAATAACAAAGCTTTTCCTTTAAGTACGTTGGAAAAGCTTTGAAAACTGCAATTCACAAACAACAAGATGTGCTGAGTGCACCCTTTCTTTTGGTAGGAGTGAGTCATAACGTGGGCGGAATAAGACACATGGTACAAGGCTGTGACTATTTCTCTACCTAATGGCATACCTGGGTAGGTCGGTTTTGAAAGCAACAGAAGGATCTCTAACTTATATCCTCCTGACACCTGTGGGCCTGGGCCGCTCTGACATGAATTGGTTAACTCTGCGCGACACAAACAAGGACAAGAAGAAACACAAAGCTACATCACAAACGCTGACTAGTAAATACACAACTAACAATTTGCACTAAGACCCGTCTTTTAAATGCGCAGATGTTTGCGATATCACACCAACAGGTAAGACAGATGGCCGCTTAAGCACGCGGTCGCGGTATGAAATCATGGCCACTGCGGCCGCATTTCGATGAGGGCGAAATGTCAAAACACCCGTGTACTTAGATTTAGGTGCACATTGAAAAGCCCCAGGTGGCCAAAATTAATGCGGAGTCCCCCACTACGGTGTGCCTCATAATCAGATGGTGGTTTTGGTACGTAAAACACGATAATTTAATTAAGATGTCAGACATGTTCGAAATATATCCAAAATACCGTCCTTGCACGGATGTATCAGACTAAACCACCACCAACAACAACAACAACGAAGAAACACGTTCATCAAATTTTTTATTATTACTATCTTCTTTCGAGAAATATATTGCTTATTTAGGTGGCTGTGCAGTCACACCAACAACCAAAGAACAAACGAGCAACGCCCAAAAGAAACCTATACATTCGTCATTGACTTTAAATAAATTTCTGGGTTTTAAACGGGCTTTAGTGAGTGCAACAAGATATATCGTGTAGTGGTATCATGGAGCACTGTGATTGGCAGTAAGATCGTCGCTTCGTGTCTCCTGATACGCCCGTAGGGTTTCGTGATTGATGAGTGTCTTGGATATTTTCCAAAAGTAATTTTGATTACTCACAAATACAGCGACAGTGTATGTGGCAATAATTCTCGATCGTTTCTGTCACGTTTCTTTAGTATACATTAGTAGCAAATTTCAACAGCACAGTTTCAGGCTTATATAGCTGCCTTTCATTTGGAGATGTGAGCTAAGTTAATATGTAGGAAACTTGCAGACCCTACAGTTATACCTTTGTCCTCTGTTGCCAATTATGTTAATCAGATATGCAAACAAAATCAAGTGACTATCCAGAGCAATCACAGAGGCTTCTCAAGATCGCGTATGCAAGCTGTGCCTTTGTAGAATTAGCATAATGTACAGTACATAAGCATGCGCGGTTCTGTATATCGCGACCTTCGACATTGTTCTACGCTTGGAGAATTTTCTTCGAAAGGTAATGAATAATGACCATAACAATTACCTTGCGTATATCTAAGTCAAATAGACAACAGCTTATTTGCATGACATTTTTAAGTATTATTGTGTAATTTTTTACCATGTCTGACGCGATGCTGGACAAGTTCGCGCCGCCAATAATTTTTGCGTGCACACCTGGATGAACAATGTTCCAAGCTTTCTGGACCTCTGCTGACACTTCCGGAGGTTATTGCGCAATTTTGAGGACGTTGCACGGCCCCTCAACCAACTTCATAAGAAGAAAACGCCGCTTCTTTCATTTTTTAACTCTCGTCAAGCTACTGCCTTCTCGAAGCTTACTGTGCGGTTTACTTGGCCACGTGTTCTCGCGGACTCTGATCTGTCCGCTCCAATAGAAGTTCACACCGATGCCAATTGTTTGGAATCGGTGCTATTCCGGCTCTGTGCCAGGACGGATGCGACAGCGTTATTGCGTACGCTAGCCATCTCCTTTCACTCTTGAGGCGTAATTACTCCATTACCAAACACGAAAGCTTCAATTTCGCGTGGACAGTAGATTCGTCCATCCACAGTTTCGTCCGGTCATTCAGATTGTCACTGACGACCACGTGTTCTACTGGCTATCGCCCCTGAAATATAATAGTGTGCGGCTCCGTCTGTAGATTCTGCGCCTTTGAGGTCGTGTACGAGACCGGCCGGTTACACGAAGACAACTGCTTGTTGAGCCATTTTGTTTTGACAACTGTTTGTTGAGCCACGTTTTGGAGCGCGGTTGTGTGATATCGCTCAGAGATTAGCAAGGCCGCGACCCCTACTTGTAGAACTTCAGCCTCACTTATTGAAAATCTCGCCGTTTTCTGCGTTTGCTTGAGCTCCAGAATGGTGTTTTCTACTGCTGTACAACATGCATCCTGGTGGGCTTAACCTACTTCATTGTCACTCCCACTTACCTGCGTGGCAGTGTCCTTATGGAGATACGCGAGGTTCCTATCGTTGGCCATCTTGGCCTCATTCCGAGCTACGGTCCATTGATCCACATCGGTTATTTCGGCCACGGTCCTTGTTGTCCCGCTTGCCATGGAGCGGCTGCTTTTGACTCCCTGCCGCAATTAAAAAACTACCAGTACTCCCAGCATACCGCCGTCAACTCCTGAGGTACTTATCATCCGAGTCCTTCTTTAGGCTTTGTCTTTATCTCCTTGGCAATATCCCTGAGTCAGCGGATTGCAATAAATGCGAACTACGCGATCATAGGTGCTCTTCCAGCCAGCTCTACAATCCAAGTCTTCCTCGACGAAGATTTTGTCTTTCACCGCTGCGCTCCTCGCGAACCTCTCGCCGACCGGAGCGCTAATTCCTATCCAAGGTTGTACATGACCTCCTACGCTCCTACGCAACGAAGTGCGAACTGCCGTTATACTGCTTTACCGTCCACAAATAAAATTCCTCACAGAGCGTTTGTATCGAACCGTCGCTGAAGTACTTGTACATTTTCCCGACCTGCGTGACTGAAGTGTCGCTGTACAAGTTCTCTCGACAGTACTCTGTGTGTGTGTGGGGGGGGGGGGAGGGGCTCATTTTTATTTTATCTATTTCATCTAAGACCGCACTGGACGCTGTGTTTTGACGCGCTCCTTTTACCTGCTTTCGATGCGATTACGCAAAGCGCCCTTGATACCGTATCTATGCCACATAAGGCACGGACAGGTTGCCCGCCAGCGTCCTACCACTTCGCAGGAAGATAGGTGGCGCCTGTGTATGACGACCGCCATCGCGCTCCTGCTTCATTCCTTGTGGCTTATGGTTCTCCTTTGGACACCGTCATGGTGCGTTAGCTTTTCGGAGAAACCGATTTGGCGCTACTCTAGCCCCCATATACCGTGCCTTGAGGCAACATACCGAAGCTATATGGATGAAATCGCGCCTCTTGATGCCACCGCGGCTCAGCCTTCCTCCGATGTATTTCACGTCACACGCATAAGACCCTACTGCGCAGTTCTAGCTTGCACTAGGTAGGTGGATTCGCCGCCGGGGGCTTATCACAGCGCGCTATACCAATCGAAAGGACTAAGGACTGCGTCGAAGCCAACAGCGCAGAATGACTGGAGCAAACTTCGCCCATCCTCTTGTATTGCGTTTGGGGTGTATAGTTGCCACACAACAATTAACGCCATCTCTCTTGTCCGCATTTCTTTTCGTTAACGCTGCGAACCCGGTACTTCCATATCAGGAACGGCATGCGCGTTATCAGTATGACAGAGCATTCTCGACAGGAAAGTAACCAGCGAAGCATTTGCAAGAAAGAAATGCGGGCAAGACAGGTGACGATTATTGTTGTGTGGCAAATATATACCCCAAAGGGTGTAAACGTTTTCACACTAGTTCACCCTAAAAAGCGTTGACACTTTTTGGGGTGTATACCTGCCACACAGCAATAATCGTCATCTGCCTTGCTTGCGTGTCCTTTCTTGAAAACGTCGCGCCCGCTACTTTGCTGTCAACAATGCGCATGCCGTTCGTTACTGGGAAGTACCGGGCTCGCCGCGTTAAAGAAGGGAAATGCGGGCAAGACACATGGCGTTTTTTGTTGTGCGGCAAGATACGACTCAAAAGGTACAAACTTTTCTTACACTCTTAAAACGGTTACACCCTTCGGGGTCTATATTTGTCCCACAACAATAATTGTCATCTGCCCTGCTTGCGTTTCCTTTCCTGAAAACTCGGCGCTTGTTACTTTCCTGTCGAGAATGCTGCGTCACACTGAAAACGCGCGTGCCATTCGTGACTGGAAAGCGCCGGGCTCGCAGCGTTGAAGAAAGGAAACGCAGGCCACATGGATGAAGATTATTGTTGTGGGACAAGATACGCCCCAAAGGGTGTAATTTTTTAAAGAGTGTAGAGTGTAGAGCATGGGCTTGTAGATAAGATAATATGTCTCTCTTCAGCCCGTCAAGATATTTTCAGGGCTGTTACGTGCTCTTCCAACGAATTGTAGTATCTTAGATCTATGCGCTCATGCTGGTTTGTATCGCTTCGACATGTCGTAATTTCTTGATAATTAAGTAATGTCGTCACCCATTATTTAGTCATGCTTTTCGTATTTTCCATGCGCGCTCGAGGAAACCATTGAATTGGTTGTTTAGGGTTCCTCTTAGCAGTAATTCATTTACTGTGTTGTTATTGGTCCGCGTGAAGATCTTATTTGAACGGCTTTACTGTGACACATTTAGAGATGCGGAATATATCCATCAGAAAACCTCAAATCAGACATACATACCTATGTAATTATGATATATGAACACACATGCTTCCTATGTGTTTCAAAATAAGCTTCATTTCTATGCTTAATAGGTTGCAATGCGTGCACTCTGGCAAGGGAAGACCATCAAGCAAGCCATCGATGAGCCCAGATTTCACCACCAATTGCTGCCAGCCGAACTGCAGGTGGAAAGATCATTTTCTCGGGTGGGTGCACCATTCAAATATATATAGCGTGCGTCATATAAAGCGCATTATCGCGGCTGATCTATAAAGAAAGGAGAGAACCTGGACCAGGTGGCGCTACCTTGGCTTCAGCGGTCTTTTGATCACAATCGGGGACATTTGCACGTCACTCAAAAATAAAGCAAACACTGTGACCGCATATAGATGCCATGCTGGTTTCACCTTTGTGAGCTCGCACTTTTAAAAGGAACATAATGATAGAATGTTATTGGCGCAAGGGCCAGTTATGGACAAAAAGTGTCAATGTCATGGTAATGGGTTGTCACTGTGACATGGATCATGGATGTAATATGGCTGTAAAAGTTAACAAAATAAACAGTTATGCAAGATATCACCATAGACGCAGTGCGGTAGGTAGTGATCATAAAGTATTCTGTGAAGTGATGACAACAGGGTGTGAACCTGGGTGAGTTAAAAAAGTGATGTCTAGTTACGGAAAACGAAATCTTGCTGCGTTTGCGACTGGTCATCGAATGATAAGTCCAGGCGGGAATCTGTATACTTGGCACATGCAGTCTCGTGCTTGCAGGCTCGACACCACTTGCAGATTCGGTACTCTGAGAAAGCAGTTTAGTTTCGCCAAGGTCAGAAAGTTTGGGAACCCCTAGTATAACGCACAGGAAATTGAGCTGCTGTGCCGAGGAAACCATGTTCCAAACAAACTGGTGTACCAATTTGAGTCACTGAGCATATGAAGCTTGGTATGTGGCGCTTTTGAATGAGCCTCTTTAACGCCAACGTGTGTCCCGGGGTATGTGCGGCTTTGGAATCAGTCTCTTTAACGCCAGTTTGGCCCACCATGGTTCATTAGTAGCTATGGTCTTGGGCTGCTAAGCACGCAGTCGCGGGATCAAATCCCGGCCATGGCCGCCGCATTTTGACCTGGGCGAAATGCAAAAACATTCGTGTACTTAGGTTTAGGCGCACGTTAGAGAATCCCTGGTGGTCCAAATCATTCCGGAGTCCACCACTACCGCATGGTTTGGCGCGTAAAACCCCATGCTTTTTTTTTTCTTAATCGAGCCGACGCGTGGCGAACACCGGACAACAGGCTTATTTGCTTCACCTGTGAAATTGCTGGTCACGTTATGCATTTCTGTCGCCATGACATGTCGGCTAACCATGGCGTCTTCGACCAGTTTCGCTACGCGCCGCAACATACCGCCGATATTCGTGGCCGAATTCCGCTGACTCACCGGCAACACCCTTCGATCTTGACCGCCGCTCAGACAGTCGCCGTTCTCCTTCTCCACGTCGACAGTCGCTGTCACCTAGGCGCAGTAGGTGAACTACTGCTGAGGGAAACTGGTCAGTGCAGTTCCCAAGGCAAGAACCGCAAGTTCATTGAACTGTAAGACCTCAGTTCCCACCGCATGCAGAATGTCACTGACGTCCAAGTTCAGAGAACAGTCGCACAAGCTCTGTGGGTACCAGGGCCGCCGTTTTCGTCAGCCACGAAAATTTTTATCGTAAGGTGAAAAGCGTCACTACCTCGCTTTATGGCATTGCACTCTGCACTGCTAGCGCGCAGCGCATTTTTTCTACAGCTGTATACACCGGCCGTGTAGTCAATCAACATGTTTCGTACATCATCAAGCTTTTTGTGTTGCCCTCTTGTTCTCAAAGTCTCACTCCCTCGGATGGTGCTTCCTGTCACCTCACAGTGCCCCTGTTGATTGTTCTCGCGCACAACTGGCCTTTTCGCCGCTATGTGACTCACCATCGCACCTCACTGTTCACATAGTCTTCGTTGATGCTGATACTGATCTACTTCCGGAGACGTTGGTTGTGACCCTGTCGTGTGCTGCCGTGCCAGACTCCACTCTGGCGTTTACGCCATCTGACATGCTTGCTCACGGCTAGGACCCATTTCTCCCGTCCGCCGTCCTCACAGTTACGTCTGAATTCGCTTTGATGCCCATATGTAATCCGTACCGGTATCCATTGACCATACTGCGTGGTGAAAACTTAAGATTTATACAAGTGGCCACGTGTATTGAAAATGTTGACATTTACGATGGCACCACCCGTTTTCATATTGACGCCGTAACTTCTATCTCACCAACACCGCCTTCAGCTGTTTTCGACTGTGCCATCGACGGAAACCTTACGCCCCCTCATCGCATCCAAATTCTTATACTCCGTAACAAGTTTGTTTCTTCGTTAGACTACAACGAAGCATCCTTGTGCCAACGACAGGTGTGTCCCATATTGTTGACGCCGGTTCCCATGCCCCCTTACGATAGCGTGCGTATCGCGTTGCGGCACAAGAGCGCCAAGTTGTCACGAAACAAGTGGATGACATGCTGCAGCGCGTCGTCATTCAGCCTTCTCATAGTCCTTGGTTTTCACCCGTCGTTCTCGTGCGATTCCATGCAGTGGATGTGCAAAACGATAGACTAGTGCAGGCGTTGATCACCTGACGCGCTACGCCGAGACCGCGACCCTTCTCGCCGCGACCGCTCGCCTCGTTGCGATGTTCAGTCTTCGTAACTTCGTCATTCGCCACGGTGCTCCTCGAGAACTGCTCAGCCATTGTGGTCATGGCTTCTCGTCAGAATCAATACAATCCCATCTTCGCGTGCAACATTATTCACCGGAAATCGATCGGTTAGGTCTCACGGAGCGGTTCAACCGAATCGTCGTCGACACATTAAGGATGTACGAGTCGTCTGACCACACTAGTTGGGGCACCGTACTCCCGTCCGTTACCCGCCGTGGTTGCGTAGTGTCTATGGCGCTGGGCTGCTAAGCACGAGGTCGCGGGATCGAATCCCATTCACGGCGGCCTCATTTCGATGGGGGCGAAAAACAGAAACACTCGTGAACTTTGTGTGCCGGTGTGAAACGGTGTGCCTCATAATCGGATCGTGGTTTTGGCACGTGAAACCCCATAATTTAATTTTTTAACTCCCGTTCGTTACGTTCACATATGATACCGCGACGCAAGTGGCCAGCGCTTTTTCACCTTATTTTTTTCTCTTGTGCGGACGTGAATCTTCGTTATCACTGAATGCTATCCTGCCCTAATGACCTGACGCCGCTGAGTGCACTACAATTTCAGGAATTGCCCGATACGCTGGAGAATTTCGCCAGCTGGCCCGTTCGTTGACTAGTGAGGAACGGGACTGTCAGAAAACCCAAGTGACAGTCATCAGGTCACGCCCACTTTCCCTGTAGGTTCTCTCATTTGGCCGTGAATACCGCCTCACACCCGCGGCCTTTATTGTAAACTATTTGCGCGGTACCACGGTCCGCACCGTAGCGTCGACTTCGCCTCACCTGTGACCTATATCGTTGAGGCCGTCACACCATCGCCGGACTTTCGTTGTCGGGGTCGCGAGATAGTGCATGTTAGCCATCTCAAGCCATATTACGACCCTTTCATCGCGTCGGCTCCCGAGTCGCCAGGATGGCTCCGTTTCGCAACCGGGGCCAGTATAACGAAGCAGGCGCGCCTCGTGTTTTTGGTGGCAGCTAGAAGAAGACGACGATGACGACCCGTGCAGTGATTGCATGATAGTTCCTGCTGTTCGCTGCTGCTAGACTAATTATCACTTGCAATTAACGACATTACAAGGCATTCGATTGCAGTCGCTATTGAGGGCAACGGGATGGCCATGCTACAATGACGACGCAATTGTCACGATGGTGCCACGATGGCCTGACCACCGCGCCATGACGACTACGAAGTGAGCACAGTTGCATGACGATGGCGGCATGCCGCCGACTGCGTGATTACGAAACTGTAAAGTGCATCGCATCGAAAGCCTATAGACAAATGCGCCATCTAAGTTGATAGCTTAAATAAAATTGTGGCTGTGTTTATCAGGGTAGAGCAAAAGCCGGACTCGCAAATTTAGTGGCGTTTTTCAGACCAATGCTAAATGCCCAAATTTTGGTCGGTTTAGATACAGTTTACAAAGTTGTGGTATTGTGTTTTATTTGCAAGCTACAGGTTCGTAAGCCTGATTTTTTTTCTTTTGAGATATTTACAGTATTCAATAACATTTGTAAAAAATAAACGATGGCCTAAAATCAAAGTGGATGCTATACAGTCGGCATTGGTTCATATTATTTTGATGCAACCAACCCATTCAAGATTGCTGCAGTGGTGGCCGATAAAAACAATTTTCATCATATAATGTATTTCGGTAGAAGCTCCTTAATGAACCTTCTTCTTAAATGCTTATTTTTTATTTCGAAATTTTTTTTTGCGAATATATTACTAAAGCAAAGATTTCGTTTTACTGCTATATTCCGACCCCTGACTAATTTTATTGGCAAACGTTCAAGATTCTTGCAGTGGAGGGATAAACCTCTACGGCGCCGGCGGAGGCAGTGTCCCCAACATGGAGGGAAGAAAAAGAATGAGAAGGGAGTGCCTCATGACAGTATTGAAGCCTAGTCATCAAAGTGTATATATATATATATATATATATATATATATATATATATATATATATTGTAGTGGGTAATATGCATGTGGCACAGTGCGGAGTGCCACCGCTGCGGCGCGAGACCCAAGCTCGGGCTGTTGATACAAAGCGCTAGGACTCGTGGTCTAGAGCTACCTGTGATCCCTCGAACGAGCTGCAATAAACCCCATTTCATTTGGTGAAGGTGCGGGGTAACCTTGAAAACTGGGACTCCGAAGCCGGACGCTACCGACTGCTGCGACCACGCCTGACGAAACCACCGAGGAAGAAGCACCACAGCCTCCGACGGTCATCGTTTCCGGTGCATTGCGCCAGCGTGATCCTGCCATCTTTATCGGCACCGATGATCATGACGTGGATGATTGGTTGTCATCTTATGAATGAGTGAGCCAGCATAACAAGTGGGACGACGTCACCAAGTTGCACAACGTGCTGTTTTACTTAACCGGCGTCGCGAACCACTGGTTCCGAAACCACGAACACGATTTCACAACGTGGAGCAGATTCAAGGCAAGTTTCACAGAAGTGTTCGGGCGCCCCGCTGTGCGCAAACTGTGCGTAGAACAACGCTTACGGGGGTGCACGCAACATCACGGTGAAACGTTCACAAGTTACATCGAAGATGTCATTGACCTGTGTAAGCGCGTGAATCCGTCAATGGCGAAACAGGACAAAATAAAACACATTGTGAAAGGCATTGCTGAGGACGCATTTCAAATGTTGTTAGCGAAGGATCCGCTAACCGTGGCCGAAGTTATCAATTTGTGCCAAAGTTTTGACGAGCTACGCAAACAACGCATCTTAGCTCGGCGCCGCGGGCACACGCCATCTTTAAGTCGAAGCTCTGGGTCCGACTGTGCCACACTACCGATGTCCACCGAAACGAACGTTAGTCGAGGCTTAACACCATCTCAATGAATCGCGATGGCCGATACCTCCTAAGCTGAAAACAGACGTTCACAAGCGATGAAGACTGCCGAGACAAAGACGCTGAACATGTGAAGGTTGCGAAGGCCCTGATTCGTTGGTTCTTGATTGCAAGCGCAGCTGCGACGTACTTGATTCGCTGTGTTACGATGGCGCTTGCCGTGCCATCTCCGCACAACATTAGCAGCTGTACAAGATTTGCAAAGCCTCCGAGATTCGCAACGGCATGAAGTCTTGGAGGTTACGTAGAGCGGAGAGGCGGCAGCTGCCGCTGCCTTCTGGCTGACCCCGAGTCGGTTAGATTTTTTTCCGATTTTGCCTTCTCTCGCCGTTCTCTCCGTTTCGGAGGCAATACAGCCTTGTGGGTAGGTAGTAGGCGCGTTTCTCCGGCCGTGTGCCAGGCGAGCGTAGTTCGAATTATCCGTGAGGGAACCTTCTCGCGTTCGAATTAACGGACTTTTTTATACATACACTTCTGTGGAGTTTGGCCGGACCAAATCGTACAGTTCGAATTATCCATAAATTTGAATTACTGAAGTTCGAATTAACGAGCTTTCACTGTATAAGAAAAAATTGCGCAGGTGTGATGCCTGTGTCGCAAACAGTGAGAACGCGAAACTTTCGAGGCGTGTGCGTGGACGTCTTTGCCTGACACTGATGCATGAGATTATTTACTCCACAGCGTTAACGTTTTCTTTTGGCTTTCCGCTTCTTCACTTCTTCGGGTGACACTCGATGGTCTCGTTTCACCAGGATTCGCATTTCTATAACACAGTATTGCCCATAAACACTGTCAAGTGGGCACGTTGCTTGGCGTGACATATGTGTTCATGCTCGATTTTATTTGCGATAGAAATTATATGGACACGTTAAGGCCAGAATACATGGAGCGAATATGCGACGAATAGTCGGCGTTCGACGCCCGGCAGCGTACGCGCGTCGCGCGGCGGCGGAGAAATCGTCGTTCGCCGCCGATCCAGCTGGCGCAGAAAAGTTCGTCGGGCGTCGGCGATACCGGAAGCGGCAAACGAGCGGCGCCCCAAAGCGAGCCAATCAGGTCTCACTGTCTGCCCCGACTTCCGACCTGGCTTCCCCGCTTGTCCGTGTATCCCGATCCCGCTCTATCGTTCACGCTTGTCTCCCGCTTTTCGTATTCATGGTATCCAAAGAGGCGCGGCTGGAATTTAACGAAAAATTAATTTCGGCTGTTCAGAAGCGTGCCATCCTGTGGGACATTTCTAAACGAAATTTCACGCGTTTTTAGAGTGTTCCGCAATTCAAAAGCAATAATAGTTGTCGTTAAAGTTTTTTTTTGTCATGTGTTTCACTACAGCGCTTTTGCCTCGTCTAGCCACACTGATAACAACGCAGCGGCTCGCCGGCGGCGGCCGCCGTGTCTTCGCTCCAAGTAGCGCAGCCCAACGATCATACGGTGTCGCGCCGCGGCTGATTTTCTGCCGCCCGAACTTCGTCGTGAAAGTTCGCTCCATGTATTCTGGCCTTTAGGCGCATTTCCGCCGCCGTTTTCGACGTCGCCATGATCTTTAGTTTAAAATACAAGAGCTATAACATCGTGGTGGCACTCCGTATGATGTAGGCACGAGGGAAAGCCCGCGAGAGCGAGCCGAGGAAGGTAGCTCGATCTCGCGCGCGCAAGCGGAGCCTGCGTATGTGGCAGCTGAGCGCGGCCGCGCGGACCCTATTTTGAAAGCGATCTGCGATGGGTACAGATTCATAGAGCATCGACTTCTGATTGCTTCGTGTGTGCTGTCTTCTGGCCGCTCAGTTCACGTTGAAGCGAGAAGCACGAATGTCAGTGGGCTGGCTGCTAATTTCGCTCCTTCTCACGCTATAGCGTTTCCACATTGAGTGTGCGCGGTCATCGAGTGAGATATGTTCATGGTTGCTTGGGCGTGCGTGGCACCATGCTTGTTAATCTACTTAGTAAGCGAATGTCTAGAAGTTGATACGGCCCTTAATATTACTCTCGTTACTTGGTATAGCTGTCTACTAATTTTTGTCGGAATGGGTACCTTGCCTTTCGGGCGAAACTGCTGCCTTTGATGTATTTGTTATTTTTATTGTATACACACAGCGCCAAGAGCCATTACAGTGGGGGTCGGCGGGGGGTGGGGCGGGTATCTCAGGTAAAAGCACATCAGTCTGATACAGCAAACATTACCAAACTAGGCAGCACAACAGTGTTCCACAGAAGAACAAATAATGTAAGCTATAGAGCCATCGCACAGATTGCGCATCTCACGAAGACTTTCAACGGCAACGCGTTTAGCATCGAATCAATATAGCGAAATATTGCATTGCCACCGCCGAAACGATTTATGTGTGAGGCGTATACAGCAGCTATGCTCCTCTTTCACGCTTCCCTAAGAACACCAGGCGCCATCTAGCGCCACCTCCGCGGCGAAGCCTGCGCGCGGCATCGGAAATGCATGGCGCACCAATGCGTGCGAACGCTGAGAAACACGTCATGTGACAACCGGGCTCGTCTCTCGCGCTTATGCGTGAAATGCATGAAATGTCGATTTCCCAACTATCCCAGCTGTCCACTCTAAGTGCTGCTCTCGCACTTCATATTGGACACGCTTCGCCACCTAGTGGCGTTGGCGATAAGCCCGCGCCTGGCCTCCGAGACGAGAAGCGTGGTGAGCTGGTGCGTGCGGACGCTGAGGAGTGTTCTCTCGCTTGCCGCACACTCAGTGGCACATACGCAGTGGCCCAAGCTGGCGAGAAGATCATTGAAGAGCGGCAGTGCATACCTACTGCCTTTGTGGCGCAGCCTGCTAAAGCGTCGGGTTGATGTCCTTCAGGAAGCCTTGCGACATGGATTCGATTCCGCTCAGCATCGGATAAATTTAAGGAATCGTTTTCAGCAATGTTGAGTGGCCCATTTCCTGTGGTATATACCTAGCTAGTCAAGTTGACGCCAAAGACGTTTATTCAAAAGCGGCAGTCAACGAATGTCACATGCTCTACGACACAAATTGGCATCAAAGAGGTTCACTGAAGACGAGCTCAGAGTGGTGCAGGCCCGTGTTACAAGTCGGCGTCAAAGAGATTCTTCGATAAACAGTACCTAACCAGTTCCTCATCTACAGTGACGTATGTCGGCGTGGAAGAGGTCTGTTGAAACCCGGCACATATGCGCGTGTCACCACATACTCAGTGACCCAGGCAGGTGGTAAACTGTTGAATACAAACGCAGATAGATAGCACTCGGATAATGCGTGAAGTATCCTAAAAATGCTAACGCAATATTACAGATAAGCTAATCAGTTATTTAACTCCGAAAAAAATCATCATTACAAGAAATAAATAGATTAGAAGGATGCAACCGATTCCACTCGCGAATCGTTTTCGGAAAGAAGGACGTGCCAAATAATTATGTTTTACAGGATTATTAGCGTACTTTTAACGTGTGATCAAACAGCTGAGATTAGTTGTATGTTTCCCTCAAATACTTTTCCTTCTAGGTGCCAACAGTAGAATAGTAAATGATGTGGAAAAATTTCAGGCGAAGTTCACGACGACGATGGTCCAAACTGTCGTATTTCCGAACCTCTTTTTGTGCGGGTAATTTTGAAGTTTTTGTCATACTGTCAGGAGATAAAAGGAGCTGCTAAATTCTGCGTCCTTCTTACTTTAGCGTTGTCTCGCATAATTGCTGGTTTCAAGACAAGGCACGTATAGCCAAGGACAGATCTCACGTGTGTCTAATAAAGGAGCTCGATGGAAGTCTTTGCAAATGTCTTTGCACTTCGGTAAAAAAGCCTGATTATCTGGCCCGTTTTACATATTACGTAGTCAACATGACGCTGCCAATGAAGTTATGCGTAAACTTCTAGGTATTTATACACTAATACGTTATGTGTTGCAATATCATTAGTGGTGTGAAAAGTCTGAAGAGCCATCTCTTCTCTAGGTGATTCCACGAAATCTGTGTTGTTCAGGTTCGACTGCCTGCGCCATTGCGTGCACAAGTCATTACTTTTGTTAATATCTCCTTGCATACAAAATTCGTCCTGAGCAGTAGTGATTTTCCTATACAATACGCTGTCATCTGCGAAAATTCTCTTTCGATTCTGTAAGTTATATTATTAACGCACAATAAAAGCAACAGTGGTCACAAAACAGAGCCTTGGAAAAGTCTGAATTAACTTCTGTTGAACTGGACGGGACACAATTAAAAATAACGAACTGGCGACACGATGCTAAGTAATCAGCAACCCATAAAATCACCTGAGGAATTATAATATACGCGGTACTTTTTCCCGGAAGTAAGGCTGGCGTTATCATATGAAATGCCTTCTTGAAATCTAAGAATTCGCAATCCACCGAATTTCTACTGTCTAATGTACGCGATATATCATGTTCAAATCTGGTCAGTCAAGCCTTCGCGAAAGCCTTGCTATAAAGGCGTGAGCAGTGAATACTGATTGATATGCTGTATAACACTGCTATATATGTTTTAAAATTTCGTACGCGACACAAGTACGATATATTGGCCTGAAGTTAGACACTACGCACGGAGGGCCTGTTATAAAGATCGGTATTACTACTCAAGGAAGAATGGCGTAAACGCCCAAGGGCGAGATAGAAAACACCGAAGAGTGCAGACTGGCAACAATGGTTCACCTTGAAAAACACGCAAATTGTATACCCTGGCATAAACAGCTGTAGCAGCTTAAATATTAGTGGGTAAATAATCAATTTCTAATTCGTTCAGACACGCCGGTTGGCCTTGGAAACGCACATGTCACCGGACTTACGAATAAAGAATGCTTCCCTCGCTATCCTATCTTTGTGTCTTGACAGCACCTGGTTTTTTTAGCAACGGTTTGAACTTACATTCCTTGCAACGTAGTCACCGATTAGAAGACTGCGGCCCTTTAAAAGAAGCTCTTTGTTCCATTAAAGGATTGTTCAAACACCGTCCTCTTTGTCCAATGTACCACTTCCCGCAGGAAAGCAACTGCGTCGCCGTCATGCAATCGTCATCGTGCCGTCGTCGCGATGCCGTCGTGGATGTTCCCACGTCGTCATTCCAGCTTCGTCATCCTATTCCCTCCATACCGTCTTCGTCACGCCTACGTCATCTAGCCACAGTCGTCACACGCTCCTCAACATCCGATTGTCCTCCTGCCGTCGTTGGCACGCTGTCGTCGTTATACCATCGTCATCATTTCAGAATCGCCTTCCCGTTGTCGTCATTCCATCGTCGTCTTACCACCTTCGTCGTTCCATTGACGTCACAGTGTCGCCCTCGTGTCGTCATGATTAGAACCGACCCTGGCGAGCGTGTGTCATAGCTAATTGGGCCGACCCCGGCACGTAGCTGAACCAATGAAAATCTCAAAATCAGCCCTATAGAGCGTAAATAAAGGTGTCTTCAGCAATAGCTTTTGACGCCACATTTCGACAATCCTAATCACATTAAAGCGATAGTGGTCATGATGGGTAGGGTCTAATCTCTTTTTACCCAATCACTGTGTAACCAACTAGCAGAAAAGTCTGATCTGTATAATATTATCTTGCAACATTATGTTTTTGAAAGAGCACCGTAGAACATTTGGATGGGGAGTAAGACAGCGATTAAAAAAATTGGCACCTGAGTGTTTAAAGAGCTTTGATCAGACAATTCTGCAAGAAAATTACGCGCTTAATTTTTTTTCTTTTTGCAGTTACATTTTTGGGCTCGTGATCTAAGCTGTAAGACGTTTAGTTTATAGCTATTTCCGCTCTTTTCTTTTTCAGAAATACGTGAGAGATTTGAAGGCAAAAGGACACAAGATAAAATTCAAGGATATGTTGATTAACTCTATCAGCGGCATCCACAAGCGAAACGGCCGACTCTACGCCAATACCGATTTCAGGAAGGGTAGCACTGTTGACGGGGAGTGATGCATAGCAAGCCGTGCTTAACCAAAGCAGATCCACGGAAAATAAAGATTGTCCCACAATGAGCTCTCTGCTGTTCCAGTTATTGCGTTAGCTCCAAGCAATGATAGTTCGTCGGAGCAGGAGGAAGGTAGCTTAAGCATTTATCTTATAGGCTCCCTGCATTTTATTTATTTATGAATTAGGTGCCTGGTGCATTGGATCATGAACAAATTTCCAATGATAACAGTCTTTTTCCAGGATGATTTTTTTCGGACACTTCCTCACCAACTTAGTGCTCACACTTTTCCTAGGCAGTTTACGATAAGAATGGCGAAAGGTGCGCAGCTTTCTTTCGCGTTCACCGATTAAGGTGCGTTTTTTTTTATTCCACGCCAGAGCCAGAGTCTAAATTTAGCGACCATAACACCGACAGTGTCAGTCGGGGCCAGCCGTACCTAAAATTGATTTTATGGAGGGGTATCGCGGCGACAACGGTGACCATTAGGAAAGATTTATACTCAGCTGTTCTCACGTCTGAGTCCAGCGCATCACTTAGATATGATAGTACAAGCAAATAATAGATATAATTGATATAAACATGCAATATAAAACGTTCAAGTTGCTCTGAGCAGTACATTGCCACTGCTATAATTTCACTGGGTGCCAGGACTCCCTAACCGTACTCTTGATTCCGGGCCTGGCGTCAGGTGAACCATAGTTGAAAGACATATTTTTCTCCACATTGGCCACATTCTAAGAAATTAAAATCTGTTATTCCATGTTTGTAGCCCAAACTAAAAGAATACTTGAGTCAAGTGTTTGGCAACAGCTCGTGTGAGGAGTTAAGCCTGAGCTAGAAGTACATACATATATGCACATTACCACCACATTGTAATCGTTCATTTCATTGTTGAAGTCAGTCAGTCAAGTTGAGACGCACTGCAGCAGTCAGTTTCCAAACTCGCAGGACGTTAGCAATCTCTCTTGCACTGAACCCACGTACTGCGACAGCAGCAGGCCAACACAATTAGCTTGTTCCAAGGGACGGCTCTGCAGTGCTCACAACGCAGTGCTCCCCGTCCGCTGCACTATTATCGGCACTGGCCTCCGAAATTCGTCCACAGAAGGCTCCACACGCAGTCTGTGCGGGGCGCAACAGCTTGCACAAGTTAGCAACCACAAGTGTACGAGGGTGCATTGGTTAACGCGTCCTCCACCCAAGTGCACATTCAGGTAGCGACACGAGTAGAGATGACGAAACGGTTCACATAGGCGCTCTCTCTCTTAAAATATATATATATATATATATATATATATATATATATATATATATATATATATATATATATATATATATATATATATATATATATACATGTATATATACGACACCGTAACGCAAGCGTGGATTGTGCCAAAAGCTCTTGTCACAATATTCAGGCCCATTTGTAGCTGTGGACCGCCTGAGCGAACTCACTTACCTCATAGCTCGCCTACTTTGCAATGGTCGTCGATCAAGCAGAACTCAGCTGACTCATATTGCTCGCCTGAAGCCTTTCTACCCTGCTTGTCCATCCTGACTCACCCCACGGGCTTCGTCAATTTGCGGGATGATGATGAAAACGTTTTATTTAAAGAAAAAAAAGGGAGAGGGGAGTTAGGAGAAGGGTGGTCGGATTCCTATTCCGGAATTCCGTTGGCTAAGGCCGCCGCCCTAGCTCTTTCCACGAGGGCTCGCTGGTCCTTGAGGGTTGAGCTGGACAGGGCTGCCTCCCATCCTTCCCACGTTGGCTGTTTTATACTTTCTAAGAGACTATTAGCCTGGCAGGCCCATACCATATGGAACAAATCTGCTTTCTGCCCGCAGAATTTACACTCGGCCGAAAAAGATTGTGGCTCAATAGCATGTAGCTTCACTGGGTTATTGAATGACAGGGTTGGAAATGTGACAGATACGCAAGGCACGGACAGGAAGAAAAGAAATAGAAGACGAAGAGAACGAGGAGATTGAGAGGCCGGGCTACGCCGCGATTACGCTACGACCACCGTCTAAATAAAACCATTTCTTCGCAACTCCTCGTAACAATATATATATATATATATATATATATATATATATATATATATATATATATATATATATATATATATATATATATAAGGAAAGCGATATTCTTCAGGCTACCTTTCAAACGTAAAGAACTGAAGCGATTCCACAGGGTGAACAGAATGATTATTTAATTTCAACAGTTTCGACAGGTGGACCGATCTTCATATAGGTTAAAAAAATGGCATTTCGGCACTATTGCGAAAACAGCAGATCGCGAGCCCGGTCGTTCTCAGGTACATCAAATCAAAAGGCACACTGGTGAGAGTGATTGATACTTTCTAGGCGCTTTGACAGATTTACAGTAGCCTTATTGGCAACCATGCAGGACAAGAGGGAGGCTGAGTCCCATTTATGTAGGGCGAGGAGGACAGCGAGAGAAAAATAATAAAAGGAAGGAGGTAGTCATAAGTGCGAGAAGGGCAGACGAGTGAAGAGGAATGGCAGCTAGGTTTCCGTTGACATGAGGCAGGGAGGAAGAAAACAGTCGGTGCGCAGCACCGGTGTGCGTGTCGCTTACGCTGTGACTGCGCTGCGTGTGCCGTGCAGGCCTCTGACATATTTATTTGCTTTCGCGACAACAGCCTCCCCCCCCCCCCCCCCTCTCCAGTTCCCTTACACTGAAGACCGCCATCTTATTCTTCTTGCTTGCCTAGTTTTATAGCAATGCTCTATATGGCTAATTTCCAGACCATGTCCGTAGACCAAAAACTTGGGCCGACCCCGAAGATAGTGCAATACCGTGTCGAACCGCGGCGTAGGTGGAGCAGGCTTCATGCATTCCGTCATCTTGAGAGAATAAGTTTAATATCTTGTGTCGAAATGCAACCCATACCAGATGTTAAGCTAATCAGGAAAGATACTACACTTTGACCCACGTCGGCCATGTCTACGTTCGTACCGTTTTCTGTGCCTACATTCCAGGCGCTTCCGTATCTCCTTTCCTTTCCTTCCGCTCTCCCGTGGTGGCGCTCCCGTAAGGGCGATGATTGCCAAGGTCGCGAGGCGGAAAAAAATGCTAACCGTCCATGTGGCCTCGATTCCGCAAACTTAGAACGTTTCACCAGAGAAACGGCCAGGTGTCCGAAGGAGTTTGTGGGGAACCAATTTTGTGTGGCTTGTGTTGTGTGTGACTGCTTGTGGTTTGCGAGTGACCTCACAACCATTACTGCACTGCGGGACATCGACCAACGCACCATCGTCGTGGATACGGTGAAGAAGAGGGTGCCCTCGAAGTGCGCTGAATTGTGTGTCTATTCTGCGTGCCGATGTTCTTTAGTAAAAGTGGTCGCGCTGCGTTTTTCACCAATACATGGGTATCTATACTTCCCCCCCCCCCTCCTTGCCCGTGCTTCATCATCTTCCGAGGCACAACACCGTGGAGGAGTGACTAGTCACCCCTCGCCTTCCATTTATGTGCCCACGGTGTTTGACGCAGAGCAATGGAGAGTTGGGGGGTCCACATTCATAGCTTCGTTGGTCATCCCCCTTGTGGAAAGGCCCCGAAGTTTCTCTTATAAGGTGTATGCAGTGCGGTCATCGAAGTCACCGTTTCGTAGTACATCCATCATAGAGAAAGGCTGCGCGTTATCTAGATCCAATTATCTCCACAGCACAGTGCGAGCTGCGAATATCACAACAAAATGGTGTACGTGACGCCATATATATACGCCCTATAAAACCGCGTTTAGAGAATCATCGCCTTTATGCGGGTTCTAACAGTTGCACTCTACGCTTTGAATCTTCATGAGACCTTGTTTTTGAGTTCATTCTGTGGCGGTGCACACAGTTGCAGTGTTTTATTATTGATGTTTAAGCACCATACTAAATCAGCGCAACCAAAACTGACGCGCGAAACAAGCGCCCTCTCGTACGAGAGCTGACTCATGGTGGGCCTGGTGATCCCGCGGAGCAAAGAATGCTTCACCGGCGGACATGCAGCTGTCGCGTGTGCTGTTCACGCCTCCTCATTCACTTCAACAAAAAAAAAACATCGCCCTCCGACTACCGCGAAGGCGCTCTCCCCATCCTTACAGAAGAGGTCACTAATTGATGATATGGTCATTGTTAAGGACTCCCGGAGGAAGGACGTCAACAGCGGATTCGCAGTTTGCCACGTGGTTCACGTAGTGGGCAACGGTGGGTCGTTGAGAGGGCGCAACAGTGGGATGATAGAGGCAGGAGGTGGTTAACGATGCGGCATTTTGTGGTGGCTCAAGGAATTCCCTCGACGAGGGAACGAAGGAAATAAACGCGATAAAAAGTGGATCTGATGTGCGATAAGGGTGTGCTAGGATGCGGACGTGTGCTCCGACGCATGCATGTGCTCGTGATCATGATCGTACATGCAACCTCTCAAATTGTGAAAATGCAAATAAACCCGTTTCTGATTCTTTGGAGATCGCCCAGGAACTCTCGATCGCCCGGCTCCTGGCACATCACCAACCACGACAAAATAATGACCGCTCGGACACTCGAAACCCAACAAATGCTTGATCACGTTGGGCTACGTTACCCCGAATCCCAACACTAGCTAGCTTACTCTCCATCGTCCCATTTCACTGTTGAGTCTACCGCAGGAAAACAGGGGCGAGAAACGTCATGCGTCACACAAGGCAACCAGGGAGACAAGGCCAAAGCAGGCGGCTAGCAAGGCTTTTTCTGAACACGCAATGAAAGAGAAAGACGTGCTCGATCAAGCCAACGCAGGAACTCCTAACATGCTTTCAGACCTGCTAAATTATTCAAATAAATATGCTTGAATTTCATTGTAATGGAAGCTCGCCACAGCAATATTATTGCCTAAGAAACAAGAATGAAGGTATGTATTGGAGAACATTAGGCTGCTTCATCTGGCATACCCACGTCGACTTAGAAAGCCGAAAACAAGTCGCTCGACGTCATAAGCAATACGCTGCCTTAGTGACGCTCGATATCACTAAAGCATAGACACTGTGGAGCCCACTGTACTAATAAATCCGTTAACATCCTGTGGTGCTCTTTGATATATAGTAGCTTGGATTCAGTCGTTTTTAGACGAAAGAGAATTCTATTGCTACAAAAGCGGCTTTTCTTCTTCTAAGTACAAACAAACGAGAGGCGTACCGCAAGGCTCAGCCCTCTCCCCTGTGCTTTTTTAATATTCTCATGAGCACACTACCTTGTCATCAAGAAGTAACTACTTGTGTTTAAGCAGACGATATTGCGTTTTTCGCGTCTGCATACGACATCCACGCACTATACCAACAACTGCAAACTTACCTTTGTGCTCTGCAGAGGTAGTTAGATGTTAATCACTTTATACTCAATGCCAGCAAATATGCTATTCTCGTTTTTCCGATACATAACACAGTGCACATCTCATTGTCTTACCACCTTCAAGACATACCACCGGTACAGTCTTTCAAATACCTTGCAATTATTTATAACGCCTCTCTCAACTGGCGCCCATACGTAGATCATGTGACTGGAAAAGCTACCCGTGCAATTGGCATATTGCGTAGACTCAGCAGTCGTCGAGTAGGATTGAGAAGAGATACACTCCTAATGATATATTGTATGTACGTTCGCCCTGTAATAGAATTTGGTTGCGTGCTCTTAACTGGAGCTCCAGCCTACATATCCCTTTCTCTAATCCAGTTAGAAAGAGAAGCATTACGCTTGTGTTTAGGTCTTCCCAAATTTGTTGAAAATTCTGTTATTTGTTTATTTATTTAGAATGCCGTGCTCCTCCTGTTTTGTACAGGTTCCGTCGTTTGACACTGCAGACGTTCTTAGGATTTATGAATCACCGCTGCCGACATCATCAAACAATCTTTATTTCAGAACCTGCGTTTTTTTTCGGTGTCAACTAACCGCGATTACATATTCCGCAAATTACATTCGTGCAATAATTACTGGACTCAGAGCGTGCGCATAAGCGATGTATTTCCTATTCCCGACGAAGCTGTTACCACGGATATTCAATTCGTTGATATTATTCCTAATAATATAAAATTACTTCCACATCGTGTGGGGGAAGAAGAAGAAGAAGGCGGCGAGTCAAGAAGCGTTCTTCAGTTCCCGCATTTTCCCAGCTTTTCTTGTATTTATTCGTCGCGAGCCAATGTTTATTTGTGCACATCTTTTCCGTGAAGTTGTAAGGACCACGTGGATACCCTTTTTGCCACAGTGAGTGACTTTTCACCATTTTACGGACATTCCTGTGCATCCGTCGGCGGCGTCTGACGAGCACTTCGGAGACCACGCCTTGGCCTCCGGGGTGGCTCAGTGCCACTCGTCCGCTACCATCATGGAATACCAAGTACAGGGAGAAAGTATTCTTCCGGAGGAAGTCACTCAAGAGCAGGGATGGCAAACCGCAGGTGCTAGAAGAGCTGGCGCCAAATCGCGGGAAGCTAACCCGAACGCCATGGCGACGCCTTTGGCTCCCCATAGCTACAAGTCTAGCGGCACAGCGCTGAAGACCAAGATCATTAGGGCGAGCCGAATGCCTGTTCTTCCCAAAGAAGACACGAAGATCGTTATTAGACCAAGAGGTGGGCTGAATATTTCCAAAATTGGAGCGGCCACGGTGGCTGACGCAATACTTACAGCCTCCGGCATCAGCCAGCACGAGCTCACACAAGACACTCTGTGCCCGAACTTACAGCAAAACATCATGGTGGCCAGCACTCCCAGACGGGAGAATGCCGATCGATATGCCCGCATCAAGCAAATCCGAATCACGGGCAAGATTCACGAAATCTGCGCGTACGAGACAGCCCCGCACTCCACGTGCAAGGGGGTCATACGTGGCATACCGTTGCAAGACGACCCAGCGACGGTGGATGGCAAGATTGTTAACCCGAACAACC
Source organism: Dermacentor albipictus (assembly GCF_038994185.2). Taxonomy (NCBI): domain Eukaryota; kingdom Metazoa; phylum Arthropoda; class Arachnida; order Ixodida; family Ixodidae; genus Dermacentor; species Dermacentor albipictus. Next base: position 464,532,498 of record NC_091821.1, on the reverse strand, counting down.
CTCTTGCATAGCAGCCAAGAGAATTGCTCAGACTGGGACCATCATCATCGCCTTTGACGGGCAGCGGGTACCGAATTTTGTCAGGTACGGAACGCTCCTGATGAAATGTTCCCTATATCGAAAGCAAGTGGACGTATGCCACGCCTGCGGAAGACTCGGGCATCGCGCCGATGTATGTCCAACACCAAGCGACGTCATCTGTCGGGGATGCGGCCTGCCAAATCCCAATGAGCAGCATCAATGCACCCCAAAATGCAAGATCTGCGGTGGTCCGCACCTTACAGCCGGTAAAGAGTGTGCGCGCAGATTCAAGACGCCATACATTGTTCGCCGACGACGCTTCGAGCGTGCCAGGAAGCAAGAGCAGCTCCCCACGCCAGCACCAACAGCACCAACTGCACCATCCAGCACCAACCGTAGGGGCGGAAGACGCTTGCGCTCGAGAAGCCGCTCTACAAGCCGACGGGGCTCCAGAAGTCGCTCTACCTCGAGATCGCGACTTACATCGCCTTCTCCAGCGCGCTCCAGCTCCAGAAGCTGCTCCAAGTCCCGTACTGGGAGCGACTCCTCCAACAGCTCACGTTCGAAGACTCCCAACGGCGGTAAAGGCAAGTCCTCTCTAACGTGGGCCGATAGGGCCCGTGGCAACCAAACGCAGGCGTCCAACTCTCAAGACTCGCACGACCTGCGTCTCACGAATGAGCTCGAAGAGCTTAGGCGTGCCAATGATAGTCTTAGAAAGGAAAACGCTCTGTTCAAGCAGGAAATCAGTCGGCTAGCCGCCGAGATGGCGGAAATACGAAGATTGGCGCTCACACAGCCAGCTTCTCAGCCTGCCGCACGCTCTTCGGCCATGGACACAGTGGAGGCCCCTCCCAAGACGGTTGCAGTGAAGCGGCGTGCCCTGGATGACTCAAGGGGAGACGAGATGGTAGAACTCCTGTCTGACCTCAAGAACGCCATCTCCAACATACAGACAGGTCTCTCACACGTACAAGAAATGATCGCGCACCCTCAGCTGGGCCTGGTCGCCCTCAGCACTAGAATACTTAGGCTGGAGGGAACCAGCCACGGATCTTTGCCAAGCACATCTACAGCTCAGGTCCCAACGTTGCCCAGCGTCATTGCCTCACCGACGGAGGGTGCCATTGTGAATGCGGCACTTTCGCAATTCATTCACAAGCCCAAACATGGATAACGTAACTAACGTCATAACAATGTGGCAGTGGAATTGCGCAGGGTTCGCCAGCAAACGGGCGACCCTGCGACAATACCTAAAAAGCGTAAAGGACAAACCCCAAGTAATCGCCTTGCAAGGAACGATCACATCATCACCTATCAAGCTCCCCGGTTTCCTTACGGTGGCTTCCACTGAAGGAGGAAGGGGGGTCGCTATCCTGGTCAGTAAAAAATTCACGTGCCTTCAGCGAGACCTTGGTCCCGCGGACAATGGGATCGAGTACGTCATGGCCGAACTCCTTGTCGACCCCCCTACGCAGCGCTTAAGAAGAAACAGTATCTTCATACTGAATGTTTACTGCAGACCCAGCGTTCACAGAGCCAGGCCTAGTGGTATTCTCAAGAAGGCCGTGCATTTGGCTGGCTGTCAGCCTCTAATTGTCATGGGGGATTTTAATGCCCAGCATCAGGCGTGGGGCTATTGTACCAATACGAAGAAGGGTAGAGACATATGGGATGCGGCAGCGGAGGAAGATCTTACGCTGATAACCGATAAAGACTTTCCAACCAGGAGAGGGAACTCGGTATGCCGAGATACGACTCCGGATCTTACCTTTGTCAAGAACCTGGAAAACGTCAAGTGGACGAACACAGCCATGGACCTCGGTAGCGATCATTGCATCATCGAAGCTGTGATCAAGACTGCCCGCAACAAAACGAGGACCTTTAGGTTCACTGACTGGGACTTGTTCCGAGCCAACCGCTCCGAGCGCGTCCTTAACGATGATATGGACCTATACTCTTGGTGCGACGAGATAAAGAAGCATGCGGCTAGAGCCACCAAGGAGGTGACAACCGATCTGGAGGTGGACAGGATGGACAGTAGGCTGGCGCATCTTTTGGAAGCCAAGCAGGCACTGCTCGCGAGATGGAAGACTCAGCGCCATAACAGAAGACTACGCAAGAAAATCTCCGATATAAACAAGATGATAGAGGCTCATTGCAAGGTGCTATGCAAGCAGCAATGGGACGAGCTGTGCGACTCGGTGGAGGGCCAGCTCAAGAACGGTAAAAGCTGGGGTCTCCTTAAGCACCTACTGCACGATGGCAACACCAAGCCCAACCAGAAGAGAGCTTTGGCGAAAGCTGTCCATTTGGCCACCGACTCGACTCCCGATGAGGCAGTCATGGAGCACCTCATAGACAAGTACCTGGCGGCCACGGACGATCCGGTGCCCCCCCCAGTTTCCCGAGTACGAAGGGCGTGACGTACCATCTATGGACGAGGATTTCACTGTGGCTGAGGTCAAGCGAGTTCTCGCATCCCTCAACGGCAGATCTGCCCCTGGGCCCGACGGGATCACCAACAAAATGCTCAAGCATCTCGACGACGCCTCAATAGAGTTTCTTACGCGCAAGATGAATGATATCTGGTGCAGCGGCCTCATTCCCAAGAGCTGGAAAACAGCCTACACAGTACTCATACCGAAGCCAGGTAAAGCGCCGAGCATCGACAATCTAAGGCCCATCTCCCTGACGTCGTGTGTTGGAAAGATGGCCGAGCACGCCATGCTTAACCGCCTCACTGACCATCTCGAGTCTAACGAATGCTATACACACAACATGATTGGCTTTCGGTCGGGGCTTTCGACTCAGGACGCCATGAGACTGATCAAGCACCAAATCATTGACTCTACCTCCGCCGACACTAAGGCAATTCTCGGCTTGGATCTGGAAAAGGCTTTTGACAACATATCGCACGCCTTTATTCTCAAGAGCCTGACAGAGTGTAACGTCGGCAAACGGGCGTACAATTTCGTGCGATCTTTCCTTTCCTCAAGGTCCACTAGACTGAAGATTGACGAGTTTTTGACCCACGAAATCCAGCTTGGTCCAAAGGGAACACCTCAGGGGGCGGTGATCTCCCCGACGCTGTTCAACATCTCCCTGATCAACCTGTCGAGGGCCTTGAACAAAATCCCCAACATTAACCACACGATCTACGCGGATGACATCACCATCTGGTGCTCCAGTGGATGTGAAGGGCAGGTCGAGGGTGCTTTGCAAGAGGCCATCGATGTGACGGAGCGGTATCTAATCCCCACCGGGCTAAGGTGCTCGCCCGCTAAATCCGAGCTCTTGCTCTACAAGAAGAGGCCCAGAGGCGGTTCACACCGATCCTGGAAGCCAGCAGCAGAGAGCCACATTACATTATTCACCGGTAAGGGCTCCCCAGTACCGCGGGTAGACACTATCAGGGTCCTAGGAATGTTTATCGAGTCGAACGGGGCCAATGGAGCCGCCCTCAAACGCATTTGTTCCAAGACCGAAAGCGCCCTCGGCCTGATCCGAAGAATCGCCAATAGGTACTGCGGAATCAAGGAAGACAATCTGATCCGGATTATCCACGCCTTCGTGCTCTGCCACCTCGCTTATTCAGGGGCTATGCACAATTGGCTCGTATCGGAGCGCAACAAGATCAACGCCCTAATCAGAAGAGTCTTCAAGCTTGCCGTCGGCCTTCCCATGCGAACGCACACAAAAGACCTTCTCAATTTGGGAATTCACAACACGTTCGAAGAAATCGTTGAAGCCCAAGAATTTTCCCAGTTTGTCAGACTCTCCGGTACCCCAACGGGCCGAGCCATACTTGGCAAGCTGGGACGTAACCCCATGGTCGTCAGTCTCGACGCTGTGAAGCTGCCCAGCAACGTAAGGTCCAAAATTTACATACACCGGATGCCACGAAATATGCATCCCACCTACAACGAAGGACGAAGGCGAGCCAGGGGTAAAGCTCTGCCCGCCAGTGCCCACTTGAACAAGGACCGAACATGCTTCGTAGACGCTGCTTCCTACGTTCAAGAAGAGGCCTTCTCCTCAGTGGTCATCGACTGTGATGCTAAAATCCTTAGCTGCGCTACCGTCCGCACTTCTAATTCCAGCGTTGCAGAGCAAGTTGCTATTGCTCTTGCATTGACGGACAGTGTACATGACACGATTTATTTGGATTCTAAGGCCGCTGTCAGGGCCTTTCAGATGGGAATGGTGGCTCCCCAGGCCCTACGTATCATCCAAAGTGCCAAAGACATGAAACATCACTCTTTGGCCTGGTTCCCTGCGCACCTTGGGACCATTGAGGGTGCCTTGATCAACCCCAACGAGGAGGCGCACTCGGCTGCACGAGGTTTGACTGACCGTGCGCTGGGCAACGCGTCCTCTCCTGGGCGACCCGAGCCTCTCTGCTCGTACAACGAAATATGCAAATACAATTATCTGTCAAGAAGAGTCCTACCTTCGCCGCACTCCTCGCTGTGCAGGGCCCAGGCAGTCACTCTCAGACTACTGCAAACAAGCACTTACCCGAGCCCCGCAGCGCTACACACAATGTACCCCGACCGGTTCCCAAGCCCGGATTGCCCTCTGTGTGGTGACTATGCGGACTTGGAGCATGTCCTGTGGGGCTGCGCCTCTGCCGGTCCTCCTTTCACTCAAGAGGAAATGAAGAAGCTGATTAGGGCCCAGGATCAGACCTCTCAAACCCTGGCAGTCCAGAGGGCTCGCGACAGGGCCGTCAGGTTCCACCTGATGGTCCCCGAGTGGGCCTAGCCAGGTGGCGTGGCGTTTGCTTACGTCTCTAGTGGACAAAATAAAGTTATTTCACTCACTCACTCACTCCACATCGTGTTCTAGGCGTGATATTACAAGATCATCTGAAGAATCTTCAAACATGGTAATTGCGACAGATGCTTCACAATGTGAAGAAAAGTCAGATGTAGGAATATTTTCTCCGATTCTTTATTGACCATTTTCTCTTCAGCTGCCAGATTTCATACCGATTTTTTTAGCTGAATGCATGGAAATGGTGCTGGCATTACGCAAATTAGGACCATCAATTACGTCAGCCGTGATAATTACTGATTCGTTAACACTGTGCTCATCTCTTAATGCTTCTCGTGAATCTCGCGTGATGAGGACGTTTCATTCGTTGATACCTGGCTGCTTGAGAAGCGTGCGTTTGATTTGGGTGCCTGGCCATCAAGAAATAATTATAAATGATACTGCAGGCTCTCTAGCCAATGCGTCGACAAGTGGCCCGGTTCTCGCTTATATCCCTTTCACTGCTCATGTCACTGCTGCTATATTTCGCAGGAGTGTCATTATGCAGTCAGTATCAGGCTCCGCAATTACAACTTTGTGGATTACCGACGTCTTCTATACCCTTGGCGCAGAGATTTTTGCCAAACACGAACAAATGATGTGTCCTTTACGAGGCTACGCTGCCGTATACCTGCGTTGAACTTCTATTACAAAGGTCTGGTCTGGTCCCCTCACCATTATGCCCATTCTGTGGCGAAAATGAGAAAGTAGACCATTTTTTGTTGGCTTGCAGGCGTTTTTCTATTAAAAAAATGACTACCAGCGCGAACTAGTCGCCCGGGCCCGGAGGGCGATCCAAGCCAGAGGGGTCCTGGAATAAGGGACCCTCCCACATACCTCGACTGACAAGTCACGACTTCAAATAAAAGTTTCATTCTCTCTCTCTCTCTACTTGAAATCTCGCTACGCAATATTGGCCTAAATTTATCAGTGCCTGTGATCCTATCTTTCGGAGCCTCCTTCATTGGGTTCAGTCACAGAAATCTTTGCTTGGCAATGCAAAATGTCCTAATTGAAACCAATCGATTACCATGTTAGACTGATCATTCTCCTTCCCCTCCATAGCTCTCATTTCTTATCTATTATTAGATTTTTTTATAAACGGTTTTCTTCTGATTGTTCTTTTTCGCCACACACAACTCATTTACTTTTAAAGCTCCAATGCTTAAATTGGTAACTCCCTTGTTTTTATACACCTAGTTTAACCCCCTGATTCATGCACAATGCCCCATTGTGGGTATGTGCCGCAGCCACTCGGGACAACAAATGCAACAACGCGGGTGTCGGTCTTTCTGTCGCGGCACCACTATGCAGTTTCTCCCTCTAGGAATTTAAGTTTAACACCCTCTCTTCTGCCGCACATGTAGATGCATCTACATTATATTTACTTGCCTGTTTCGGGGCACATCTGCACATTTGCTACACGGTGAGAGGTTAGTACCGTTTTCCTGCATCACCGCGATAACTTTCTTTTCCCATATCAGCCATTCGCACAAAAAATAGTGCCCAGAAGCGAATGACCCAAGTTATCTATTAGATTGGGCCACATAAGCATGTAGGTGCTGGTTTCCATCTCGCCGTGCAAACAACGTGGGCCACGTGCTATCTGTCCAATAAGCAAACTTGCTGCTGGCTGCTGTCTGGCTGATGTCTGGCTTAGTAGACAGCTTGGCTGACTGGGTGTGGGCATGTGCCACTAAATGCGTGCCCAAACAGACAACTTCGGCATTGGGTATATGATAATGGTTTGTGCCCATTCTTGGCAATCCGTCGGAATGGGCATGCCAAGGCGACACGAGGGGCAGTGTTTGCCTACTTTGGTCGCTTTGAGCCTATCTATCTAGCTATCTACACCCTTGTTGAGCTACTAGGTAGTTCAACAAGGATATACGTCGGGGCAAGCCTCGTAGAGAACGGACCGACACGGATATGTGCTGGTCTGTGGTATGTGCTGGGCTCCTGGTCAAGGTGCCTGCAATGATCGTTCCATTGCTGTCATTCCATCTTCGTGTCATCTTGCTCTCGTCATGCCGTGAATGAGTGAGTGCGTGAAGAAACTTTACTGCAGCTCCGGCGAGGACGCGAACTTGTCGCGCACTCGGCTACTCCCACGTCATGACCGCCAGGTCTAGCCCACTGACCCGGTCGCGGGCACACCAGAAAGCCAGGATTTTCTTGCCTAGCGCGAGGCCACGCAGATGTGAGTCCCACTCCTCTTTCATGAACTTTCGGTATGTCTACCCGCATTCCCAGAGCATGTGCGCTAGAGTGGAGGTCTGCCCGCAGGACAGGCAGGCGTCGTCGCGATATACATCGGGGTAAGCCTCGTAGAGAACGGACAGACACGGATATGTGCTGGTCTGTAGAAGTCTAAGCGAAATGGCTTGCGCCCTATTCAACTTGGGGTGAGGGGGAAAAGACCCTTCTGGACATGTAGAAGGATTTAAGGACCTCGTTGTGAGTAGCGGGGGCGTCCCTGTGCCCTTAGGGAGGAGGGGAGTCGGCACTCCTTACAGAGGAAGCGCGGTTGGTGAGGTCACGTGCAGCTTCGTGAGCAGACTCATTGAAGTTTGGGGGAGCACCCTCGACCAACCCTACATGAACGTGAAACCAGTGAATAGAATGATGCGTGAGAAAATATCGACTCAAGCCGCTAAGAAGACGAGCAGCTTGCTTGGCGATTCAACCCTTCTGAAAAGCCCTAACTGCCGTTTTGGAATCACTATAGATCTCGGACCCACGACCGTCTCAAAGGGCGAGGGTGGCTGGCTTGGTGACTCAGGGATCTGAAGTGCGAATCGAGGCGCTGCTGGAAATCTTGCCGCTGTAGTCGACCACAACGACGGCAAAGGTCTTCTCATCGCTGTACTCCGCGGCGTCGACGAAGCTTGCTCTGTCTTGTTACTTTATCTGTTTGAGGATGGCTGCTGCTCTACCCTTGCGTCTTCCTTCGTTGTGGACGGGATGGACGTTTCGGGGCCCAATGCCACTTCGAACTTGTCTAGGATGTACTTAGGGATCGGGGTACTAACCGTAGGGGATCCAGCAGGGTGGTAACCCAGCTCTTCGAGGATGCGTTTACATCCACTGTGGTGGTCAGGCGACTGAGTTGCGCGCGTTCTTGTGCTTCGGCAATCTCCTAGGCGATGTTATGTACGCCCAGCTTGAGGAAATCCTCGGTATGGGTCCTTATGGGTAGCCCGAGAGCCCTCTTGACTACTCTGCTGATGAGAGCGTTGAGCATGTCTCGCTCCTCTCTGGGCCAGGTGAGCATAAAAATCTTTATGCGAAGTGGCATAGTACGAAGACGTTGATCAGCCTGAGATTTTTTTCTTCATGCCTTGGTGCCGGTTGACCATTCTGCGAACGAGGCGGAAAGCGTTGTCCGGCTTTGCGATTATCTTGCGGAGAGCCGTTCCATTCCCTCCATTAAATTCGACAAATATGCCCAGGACCCGAATAGCGTCGACTTTGGGAATTACTCCCCTCCCCCCTCACCATCACAAGTGCGAAGACTGATGCTGCTTTCGGAGAATGGCTATCAATTTTTGGGTCCGCCTCCCTTCTCTTTTGTGTAAAGCAGAAGCTCCGACATGGCGGCGGAGCATCGAAGAACAGTGGGGCGGAGATACTGCTTGATCGCCTCCTGCATGGCTTCTTCGAGTCTGCCTTCACAGTCGCCGGAGCACCATATGGTGAGGTCGTCAGCGTAGATGGTGTGCTTTACGTTCTCTGCGCGTGCCAACCACTCGGAAAGACCAATCACACAGATGTTTAACAGTATGGGGGAGATTACCGCGCCCTGAGGAGTGACCCCCCTCCAAGGTTCACACCTTCTGAGCGGAAGCCTCCAATGCGAAGCTTGGCTTTCCTGTCCGTAAGAAAAGAACTGACGTAGCTGTGGTATCTGTAACCGAGACAAAGCTCAGAAATGGTCTTGACGATGAAGGTGTGGAGCACGTTGTAGGAAGCCTTCTCGAGGTCCCGATCGAGCAGAGCCTTGACATCTCTGGAACGGCCATGCACAATCTGATGCTTCATTAGTTTCATGGCAGCCTGCGTTGAGAGTCCGGCGCGGAAGCCGGTCATGTTGTGCGTGGAAACCTCGTTGTCTTCGAGGTACCCGTTGAGCCTGTTGAGGATGACGCGCTCCGTGACCTTGCCGACGCGCGAGGTTAGAGGAATTGGCCTGAGATTCTCGATGTTGGGGGCCTTCCCGGGCTTGGGAATGAGTATCGTGCAAGCCCTTTCCATTCTGCAGGAACAACGCCGCTCTTCCAGGACTCGTTGATCTTGTCGTTCACAAAGACGATCGAAGTGTCGTCGAGGTTTCTCAACATTCTATTGGTGACTCCATCCGGACGCGGCGCAGGCTTGCGGTTGAGTGCGAAGATGGCCTATCTGACCTCGGCATCGGAGAAGTAATCGTCTATGTCGGGGCGTAGAGGGCCTCGGTAGTCCGGGAGTTGGGTCGCCGGACCACTATCGTGACGGACGGGCAAGTACTTCTGTATGAGTTTTGAGACGAGTTCATCGACTGTGTGAGACCTGGTGGCTTCGTGAAGACCCCGGGCAAACGTATGCCTCTGATGTGACTTCGAGCCGCTTTCGTCGAGAAGGTGCTGCAGGATAACCCAGGATTTTCTGCTGCTCATCTGCCCGTCGATGGATTCGCAGAGCTCGTCCCACTGCTGTTGCCACTGCGCCTTGCAGTGGTCATCGATGACCTTGTTGAGCTGAGATTTCTTGTGGAGTCTGCCATTGAGTCTTTGACCCAGGGTGTTTTTGGACTAGATCCGGTGAACGAGTCTGTTGTCTATCCGCTGGACGACCAGATCGTGGTTTCCACTTTCTTGGTGGCCGCGGAAGCATCGTTCCGGAGGCCTTCGCATCATTCTTCGAGAGTGGCGGGTGCGCAGGCTCTCCCGGGTTCTTCGCGAATCCTGCGAGAGTGGTCCCAATCGATGAATGTGAATTCCCTGACCCTACTCCGAGACACTTTGAAGTTGGTCTCGACAATGTAGTGGTCGCTGCCGAACTCCATTGCGGTGTTCTCCCAGCCCACGTCCTCGACGTTCCTGGTGAATGCGCGGTCGGATGTCGAGTCCCGGGAGACGGAGTTGCCGATGCGTGTAGGTCCTTGTCAGTGACCACAGTGAGGTCAATCTCGTTGGCGTCTTGCCAAAAATTTCGCCCCTTGGTAGTGTCGTAGACACGACACAGCGTGAGTGTGTGTCGTGTATTCCTATTGTAGTTCGTCTTATGTGTTTACGCTGTAAGTTTAAGTGCAGAATTATGTACCAACTAGACCCAAATGAAGTTTTACTGAAACCCTAGATGCCGTACGGCGCGTTGAAGTCGCTGACGACGACCAAGGGTTGAAGGCTGGCCTACTCGGTCGCTTTCTTAAGGATGGTCTTGAACTGTTTGCGCGATCGAGTCCCTGGGGTTGCTATCGATATTGAGGACGAACACGCTGTGTCTGCGCTTATTCCGCTGCGGTACGTGGAGCAGGATCTCAACCATGACATATTCCATTCTACCACTCGCCAACTTGAGGTCGGGGTTGAGATGAGGCGGGCTTTTATAGATCAAGGGGCAAATCCCTCACCCCCCGGACCGGCCCGACACGGCCCTGGAGCGAGGCGAGAGAGACTAAATCTTTTCTGGAGAGCAATGACCTGAGATTTGGCAGCGAAAGACCTAAAAAACTGCTGCAGAGGGGCTTTCTTGTTAGAATACCTCCTGCAGTTCATTGCCAAATGCGAAAACTCTTTTTGGATGTATCCATTATGGCTGACCGGGAGGACTAGCACCTAAAGGCGCAGTTAGGGCTGAGCAATGACTGGGACCTCCTGTGGCCGCGCTGGTGGGATACTGAAGTCAAACTTCCTTTAGCATGGCGCCAACGGTTAACGTTTGTATGACGGAAGCGGATGAAGCCATTTCCGTCTTAACGGCGTCGATGCGATCTGCGAAAGCTCCGAGGCCTCTGGTTAGGTCCCCGAGCGCAATCTGAATTATCGAACGCTGTCGGTGAGGAAACTGACGCTAGCGGTGATCTGTTTGAGGTCGTCTGCCAGCCCAATGATAGTTTTCTTAATCTCGCTGACTTCTGGGGACAATGCTACCTATTGGCATGTTTGTTTCACATGTTTGCCCTGCATTTGGAGGACGTCGCAGTACCGTCTACCGCAGCTGGGATTGGAGTATCGTGGCCCTGACTGACGCACCGTAACCGGACACATTCGAAACGACTTTCCTGATCTCTGCCATTTCGTTAAGTAGACTCTTCTTCCTGACCCGCCGTGGTTGCTCAGTGGCTATGGTGTTGGGCTGCTGAGCACGAGGTCGCGGGATCGAATCCCGGCCACGGCGGCCGCATTTCGATGGTGGCGAAATGCGAAAACACCCGTGTGCTTAGATTTAGGTGCACGTTAAAGAACCCCAGGTGGTCAAAATTTCCGGAGTCCTCCACTATGGCGTGCCTCATAATCAGAAAGTGGTTTTGGCACGTAAAACCCCAAATATTATTATTCTTCTTCGTGGCCGTGAGGTCGTCGTTCTCTTTACGTAAGCGAATGACTTCGGCGTCCCTAGCTAGCTTTTAGGGCGGATAGTTACGAGGTGCCGGAGCAGTCTCGGTATTGGTGCCAGGCTTGGGACGTGCCAGATCGGCCCGAACGAGTGTCGGCTGCTTCACGCAACATGTGTAGGCGGGCTGAGGTCCTGATGCTGGCTGGGTTCTGGAACCCGGCCGGCCCCTGAAACCAGGTCTAGATGAGGATCGGACCCTTAATCTTGGTCTCCACCTCGGCCTGGGGACGGAGCGGCTCCTGGTGCCACCGCTGAAGTGGCCACGAGACCTGGATCTCACCTTGGACCGGGAGCGGCTGCAACCGTATCGGCGTTGAGGTGATGCTTGCCGGGCTTGATTCGCGCCCTTCATATGGGCGGGAAATGTGCGGCATTGAGGACGCGGGAGTGTTCCCACCGTCTGCGCCTGACGAGAAACGGCGTCTGAAATCTTCGCTTGCACTCCTTGGTGGCGGTAAGGGTGTCACCTCCGCACAGATTGCATTTGGGATCGCACCTATGCTGAGCTTCGAGATTTGCAGTCGCCTTCACGCCTTATCGCCCGATCCAGTGCCTCAAGTTGTTTAATAGGTGGCCTCGTGGTCGTGATGGCGTCAGGGTCGTTGCATCGCCGTCATTCCAGCTTTGTCATCCAACTTTCATCACGCCGTCGTTACACAGTTTTCATCCATTCATTGTCATACCACTATAGTAATGACGTCGTTCTGGTTCAATGGCTGTCATTCTAGCTTCCGTGATCTCCCTGTCGTCATGCTAGCTTCGTTACCTCCCTGTCATCACGCTGTCGTCGTCACAACTTTTACTACAAGTCTATGGTCCGTGTTGCCTTATACCGTAGGCTAGTATGGAAGTATGTGCTTGGGGTCGTGGTGCCGTCGTGGCCGATACATCGTCGTCATTCCAACTTTGTAATCCGACTATCGACATACCGTCGTCATCATGCCATGGTCATGACACAGTCACCGCCACACCGTCGTCGTCACGCTGTGATTTTGTCCCTGTCATCACTTCAGTAACGCCATCTAATTGTCGCACCGGCATCGTCATAAACGCCTTCGTTGTTCCACCGACGTCAATCTTTGTTCACTTCATTGTAATCATACTGTCGTCATTCAGTCGTGATTATGCCACCCTGTCATGTCGTTATCGTCAGACAGTCGCCATTGTGCCTTTATTGTCACACCATCGTGGTAATGCTGTCACGGTCATGCCAACATCGTCGTTATCAGACTCTCGTCACGTAATCCTCGTCACCACGCCATCGTCGTTATACAGGCTTCACGATACAATCATCGTCACGCGATTGACCCTATACACTCGTCGTGATTCCTTTGTCATCATGCCGTTATCCTGCCATCGTTATTCCTACATCATCGTCATGTAGTCGTTGCCATACCGTCATCTCGATTTCATCCCGGTCCGTCCATCCTCATCATTCTTAATTCCACGTCCGACTTTCACCATGCCGATATCGTCATACCATTTCCCTGATGGCATCGCCGTCACGGTGTCGTTTAACTATAGTCACCACTTCATATCGTCATCTCATTGTCGCCCCGCCATCGTCGTTAAGCCACCTTCTATAATTCTTCGGAGTCATTACTTGTTCGTAATTCTATTGTAATCATGTTATCGCCATTCAATCTCAATAATGCTGCCGTTGTCATGGAATCGTCGTTATATAGGCAATGTCATGTATCCTTGGTCATGCTGTCATGCTGTCTTGGTTATGCCATAATCATAATTCCAGCTTCATCCGGTTTCGTCATACCATCCTGGTCCGGCCATCATCGTCACTTCAGCTTCTTCGTATGGTTATCTTCACGCCGTCGTCGTCCTACAGGTTTCGGGCCACAGTCATCTGCACGCCATTATGATCATAGATTCTTCATCATTCCACTGTCTTCATGCAATCGCCGTGCTTTCGTTATCATACCGCTGACGTGATGCCGTCGCGGCCCGCCGCAATCACTGTGACTTCGACATCCGACTCTCATCATACCGCTGTCATCGTGGTATCGTCGTCACGCTGTCGTTTCACCATCGTAATCACTGCAGCATCGTCATTCCATTGTCGTCACACAAGTTTTGTCAATCTCTCGACGTCATTCCCAGTTCGTCATTTTATCGTAATCACGCTAGCTGCCGCCATTCAATAGTGATTATGCCGCCGCGGTCGTGCCATCGTCACATATACGCTATCATGCATCCTTTGTCATATCTTCGTAGCCATGCTGCCGTCTTGCTCGTGTCATCGCCGTCATTCCCGTTCCTTCATCCGGTTGTCGTCATGTACCGCCGTCGTCATGACATTGTCGTCATAAGCTGCATCATTATCTTAATGTCGTCATCGTCACGTGGTCGTTATTTTGTCACGATAATTTAAGAACGTGCATCTCACTGCCGTCACGCCATCTTCGTTATACGCCTTTGTCGTTCAATCAATATCATTCCTTCGTCATTCCATCGTCACTGCGTCGGCATCATACAGTCGTCGTCATCCCTCCACGCTGATGGGCGACCTTGGCAAGCGAGCGCCATGGCTTAGTGGGACGAGGTCAGTGTATGCGGCATATAGCCGAATCAACGAAAACATATTTTCCATTACACATATTAAGTAAACGTGATTTCAGGAATATAGTCTGTCGCTACATTGCCCGACTGCTATTCACACTATGCTCAACAGTCTTCGTGAGACGAGTTACGCCGTAATGTCATGAACTTATTTTTGTTGAAAGGAAGAAAGGGAAACGTAGTAAGCATTCTGTATTTTACTTGTTAAAAAATTCGTCAGATGTTACCCTCAGATTATTATTAGTTGCCAGGCATCTCTTGCACTATTTTGCGTACATTTAGCATACACGACTACTGCAGCTAATTGCTCTATTATAGCTCATGTAAGCAGTAATTATGTGCCCGCTACATCTGGTAATTTTAGAAAATGTGCAAACACAAGGAAAAGAAACACCTGGAGCTGAATTAGCAGCGAATAATATTTATTATTCTTCAGATTTGACATTTTTATTCCCAGAAGTATTCATGCTGCAATTTCTCTTTGAAAGCACGTGCAAACAAAACCTACATTATTAGAATATGGCATAAACCAGAAACAAAGAATTAACACCTGTATTATTTCCGTCTATTTACGCTGAGCTGCAGATTCAGTGTAGATGAAAGAGGCAAAGCAATCCAACAGGAGTCGCACAAATATAAACACACGAAGTGCCCCGAGCGGCCAGTCACGCGGCAATATTGCGTGTATTCGCGAGACTCTTTCACGCTCGGAAAAAATACTTTTATGCAGCGCGTACTGAGCAACGGAAATCTGCTTCGGGAGTTTTTCATGTTGCTCTACAATTTTCTCATCGTCACTTTTCATCCAATTAAAACATTCGACAAGTTGATGAACGATTTAAGACTAATTATGTCTTAAGCCGGCAAAGAAGGGAGGCTTTGTTCCGACCGCAAAGCCCTCCATGTCTCAGTAAGGTGCCTAGTGGTGGTCTCGTGCAGACGTTGCCCTCTCGGTGAGCGCATATTCACCCTCATGTTTTAATTGGTTCAATACTTACAAGCATTTGTGTCGCAAACCATACTTATTTCAAGGGAATTTTCCACGTCTCAATAGTTTCTCTTGTCGTATTCGAGTGCTGATTGCCGTGCTATCGTTTGTTAACGAAGCTCTCCCTAAAGTTCCTAAATAAATAAACTCCCTAAATAAAGTTGACACTCACTCCCTAAAGTCTGAATATTTTGAGCAGTTTGTCGTGTGCGTATCATGGCCACGCACGCTTATATCGCCTTCCGTTTCTCTACCACGGGAGCGCTGTAAAACCACGGCGCTGCAATTTCGCTTCAGAGACTTTCCTTTCCTTCGTTCTTCTCCTCCCTTAAACTGGCTATCTTAACTACTACACACAGAGACAAAGCAACAGCGCGAGGATTCGATCACGCGCTCGCCGAGCACGTGATCAAGCTTTTCCTAGTCTCTAAAGCCGCTCCAGTTCGGTCTTCTCCACGGGCGGCCATTTTTCCAAGAAAGTATGCCTTCCAAAATCGACCGTCGCGGACATCAGTCCCTTTCCATGTAATCATGAGACTCGGAGAACGAGCTAAGGCGCTTCAAAGTAACCTGGGGCCTGACGAACCAACCGACTGAGCTATCTTTCCGGGCAACATCCAAGGGTCCCGAGTTCAAATCACTTGTTCTCTTCCATTTTTCCCCGTTTGTTTCTTTTTTTAATGTCTTTTCTTTTAGTTCATCACTGTACGGGAACCCTCCTAAAAAAAGAAATATATAGCTGTCGCAGGAGACGAAAGATCTGACCAAGAAACTCCAATGTATGAAAGCCTCTAACCCTACAGCTAGAATAGAACTGGCAGAACTTTCTAAGTTAATCAACTAGCGTAAGACAGCTGACATAATGAACTATAATATGGATAGAATTGAACAGGCTCTTAGGAAAGGACGAAGCCTGAAAGCAGTGAAGGAGAAACTAGGAATTGGCAAGAATCAGATGTGTGCGTTAAGAGACAAAGCAGGCAATATCGTTACTAATATGTATGAGATAGTTCAAGTGGCTGAGGAGTTCTATAGAGATTTATGCAGTACCAGTGGCACCCACGACGATAATGGAAAAGAGAATAGCCTAGAGGAATTCGAAATCCCACAGGTAACTCCGGAATAAATAAAGCAAGCCTTGGGAGATATGCAAAGGGGGAAGGCAGCTGGGGAGGATCAGGTAACAGCAGATTTGTTGAAGGATGGTGGTCAGATTGTTCTAGAGAAATTGGCCACCCTGTATACGCAATGCCTCATAACCTCGAGCGTACCGGAATCTTGGAAGAACGCTAACATAATCCTAATCCATAAGACAGGGGACGCCAAAGACTTGAAAAATAATAGACCTATCAGCCTACTGTCCGTTGCCTACAAAGTATTTACTAAGGTATCCACAAATAGAATCAGGAATACGTTAGACATCTGTCAACCAAAGGACCAGGCAGGATTCCGTAAAGGCAACTCAACAATAGACCATATTCACACTGTCAATCAGGTGATAGAGAAATGTGCGGAATATAACCAACCCATATATATAGCCTTCATTGATTACGAAAAAGCGTTTCATTCAGTCGAAACCTCAGCAGTCATGAAGGCATTACGGAATCAGGGTCTAGATAAGCCATATGTAAAGATACTGGAATATATCTAAAGCGGCTCCACAGCCACCGTGGTGCTCCACAAAGAAAGCAACAAAACCGCAATAAAGAAAGGCGTCAGACAGGGAGATACGATCTCTCCAATGCTATGCACAGCATGTTTACAGGAGGTATTCAGAGACCTGGAGTGGGAAGAATCGGGGATAAAAGTTGATGGAGAATACCTTAGCAACTTGAGATTCGCTGATGATATTGCCTTGCTTAGTAACTCAGGAGACCAATTGCAATGCATGCTCACTAACCTGGAGAGGCAAAGCAGAAGGGTGGGTCTGAAAATGAATCTGCAGAAAACTAAAGTAATGTTTAACAGTCTCGGAAGAGAACAGCAGTTTACGATAGGTGGCGAGGCACTGGGAGTGGTAAGGGAATACGTCTACTTAGGGCAAGTAGTGACCACGGATCCGGATCATGAGACTGAAATAACCAGAAGAATAAGAATGGGCTGGGGTGCGTTTGGCAGGCATTCTCAAATCATGAACTGCAGGTTGCCACCATCCCTCAAGAGGAAAGTCTATAACAGTTGTGTGTTACCAGTACTCACATATGGGGCAAAAACCTGGAGGCTTACGAAAAGGGCTCTGCTGGAAGTGAGGACGACGCAGCGAGCTATGGAAAGAAGAATGATGGGTGTGACGTTAAGGGATAAGAAAAGAGCAGATTGGGTGAGGGATTAAACGCGGGTAAATGACATCTTAGTTGAAATCAAGAAAAAGAAATGGGCATGGGCAGGACATGTAAAGAGGAGAGAAGATAACCGATGGTCATTAACGGTTACGGACTGGATCCCAAGGGAAGGGAAGCGTAGCAGGGGGCGGCAGAAAGTTACGTGGGCGGATGACATTAAGACGTTTGCAGGGACTACATGGCCACAATTAGTACATGACCGAGGTATTTGGAGAAGTATGGGAGAGGCCTTTACCCTGCAGTGGGCGTAACTAGGCCGATGATGATGTAATTAGGCGGAATGCGAGAAATCGGAGTATTTCCAAGCAAGTTGGTTCTTTCCAGCTACGTGACATTTGCATATTTTTAAATCTTGGTGCATGATAGTTGGAACACCCTGTATATAGGAAGCGTATGTCTTGCGTGACGAACGATAAATGTTTAACACCCGCCGTGGTTGCTCAGTGGCTATGGTGTTAGGCTGCTGAGCACGAGGTCGCGAGATCGAATCCCGGCCACGGTGGCCGCATTTCGATGGGGGCGATGGGGCCGTGTACTTAGATTTAGGTGCACGTTAAAGAACCCTAGGTGGTCGAAATTTCCGGAGTCCTCCGCTACGGCGTGCCTCATAATCAGAAAGTGGTTTTGGCGCGTTAAACCCCATAATTCAATTCATTGAAATGTTTAAACTGCCTAGTGTAATTTAATCCTTTATAGAAAATTGATTATTCAAGCAACCCAGACTGTCATGTTGCTGTTATCTGCAATGTTTCTCAGAATCTTGAAATGATTATACAAGGTACCGAGTTCAGATTTGGGGAAAAGGAGAGGAGGGGGCTAGTTAAGTCTAATAGGTGGCTAAACATTCCGTTCATGGCATGATTAGGAGGATTGCCAATAATTGCTGAACGCTCGTTTTTCCTTCCTATTTTCCTGCGGGATGCAAGGTTCATAGTTGGTTTTCTTTGTGCCCTAGATGAATTAAACAAGGCTTCTGTTCTATAGTTGGTGAAGGGCCACGCTACGGGTAATACGCATGTAAAATTCAAAGTGTGTGCGGTAAATACGACCTTTGCGCCCGCAAGTAGCTCCGGAGGTGCGTTGTCAGTGTTTTACTAGTAACGCAAGATTTGGCCCGGTTTCTCTGCGCACGCGCAGTGGTGTATTTCTGAGACGTACTTATATGTGGCCTTTGTGGAATAAAGATTAGTTGGAAGTCTGCGCCTGTCCTTGCGTGCTGTCTCTCTGTGATCTTTTGTTTGCGGAGTTATAAAACTGTTTGTAACGTAATGTTCCACGGTACACAGGTAAACATGGCATATAAACGCTTTGAAAGGTTTGCTAAACGATTTTTTACAAATGCTATATTTGATCCATTGGACGTGAATTTGCCATAGAGTTTCCCCATATTAGTAAGTTTGATCTTGGTAGTAAAAACGTAGTTTTGCTAAGACAACGGGCCAACTCTTGCGTTACTAGTAAAACACTGATAACGCACGCTCCTGAGCTACTTGCATGTGCAAAAGTCGCATTTAACTCACAAACCCTGAATTTTACATGCGTATTACTCATAACGTGGTCCTTATTTTCATCAAATATAGAACAGATGTCTCATTTAGTTCATCTAGGACACCAAGAAAAACAACTATGAACCTTGCTTAAAACATGAAAATAGGAAGGAAAAAACGAGGGTTCAGTATTTATTGGCAATCTTCCTAATTATGCCATGAACTGAATGTTTCGCCTACTGTTAGACAACATGCCCCTCCCCTCCTTCTGCCCAAATCTGAACTCGGTACCTTGTATAATAATTTCAACATTCGGAGAAACATTGCAGATAACAGCGACATGACAATCTGGTTTGCTTGAATAATCAATTTTATATAAGGGATTAAATTAAACTAGGCAGTTTAAACATTTCTCGTTTGTCACACAAGACATACGCTTCCCATATACAGGGTGTCCCAACTATCATGCACCAAGATTTAAAAATATCAAATGTGACGTAGCTGGACAGAACCAAGTTGCTTGGAAATACTCGGATTTTTCGCATTACGCCTAATTACATAATTAGTCTTAAATCATTAATCAACTTGTCGAATGTTTTAATTGGATGAAAAGTGACGATGAGAAAATTGTAGAGCAACATGAAAAACTCCCGAAGCAGATTTCCGTTGCTCAGTACGCGCTGCATAAAAGTATTTTTTCCGAGCGTGAAAGAGTCTCGCGAATACACGCAATATTGCCGCGTGACTGGCCGCTCGGGGCACTTCGTGTGTTTATATTTGTGCGACTCCTGTTGGATTGCTTTGCCTCTTTCATCTACACTGAATCTGCAGCTCAGCGTAAATAGACGGAAATAATACAGGTGTTAATTCTTTGTTTCTGGTTTATGCCATATTCTAATAATGTAGGTTTTGTTTGCACGTGCTTTCAAAGAGAAATTGCAGCATGAATACTTCTGGGAATAAAAATGTCAAATCTGAAGAATAATAAATATTATTCGCTGCTAATTCAGCTCCAGGTGTTTCTTTTCCTTGTGTTTGCACATTTTCTAAAATTACCAGATGTAGCGGGCACATAATTACTGCTTACATGAGCTATAATAGAGCAATTAGCTGCAGTAGTCGTGTATGCTAAATGTACGCAAAATAGTGCAAGAGATGCCTGGCAACTAATAATAATCTGAGGGTAACATCTGACGAATTTTTTAACAAGTAAAATACAGAATGCATACTACGTTTCGCTTTCTTCCTTTCAACAAAAATAAGTTCGTGACATTACGGCGTAACTCATCTCACGAAGACTGTTGAGCATAGTGTGAATAGCAGTCGGGCAATGTAGCGACATACCATATTCCTGAAATGACGTTTACTTGATACGTGTAAGGGAAAATATGTTTTCGTTGATTCGGCTATATGCCGCATTCACTGACCTCATCCCACTAAGCCATGGCGCTCGCTTGCCAAGGTCGCCCATCAGCGTGGAGGGATGACGACGACTGTATGATGCCGACGCAGTGACGATGGAATGACGAAGGAATGATATTGATTGAACGACAAAGGCGTATAACGAAGATGGCGTGACGGCAGTGAGATGCACGTTCCTAAATTATCGTGACAAAATAACGACCACGTGACGGTGACGACATTAAGATAAAGATGCAGCTTATGACGACAATGTCATGACGACGGCGGTACATGACGACAACCGGATGAAGGAACGGGAATGACGGCGATGACACGAGCAAGACGGCAGCATGGCTACGAAGATATGACAAAGGATGCATGATAGCGTATATGTGACGATGACACGACCGCGGCGGCATAATCACTATTGAATGGCGGCAGCTAGCGTGATTACGATAAAATGACGAACTGGGAATGACGTCGAGAGATTGACAAAACTTGTGTGACGACAATGGAATGACGATGCTGCAGTGATTACGATGGTGAAACGACAGCGTGACGACGATACCGCGATGACAGCGGTATGATGAGAGTCGGATGTCGAAGTCATAGTGACTACGGCGGGCCGCGACGGCATCCCGTCGACGGTATCCCGTCGACGGTATGATAACGAAAGCACGGCGACTGCATGAGGACGGTGGAATGACGACGAATCTATGATCATAATGGCGTGCCGATGGCTGTGGCCCGAAACCTGCATGACGATGATGGCAAGTCGAGAACCATACGAAGAAGCTGAAGTGATGATGATGGCCGGACGACGATGGTATGACGAAACCGGATGAAGCTGGAATTATGATTATGGCATAACCAAGACGGCATGACGGTGACAGCATGACAAAAGATGCATGACATTGCCTATATAACGACGATGCCATGACAACGGCAGCATTATCGAAATTCAATGACGATAACATGATTACAATAGAATGAAGAACAAGTAATGACTCCGATGCATCATAGAAAATACCTTGACGACGATGGCAGGGCGACAATGAGATGACGATACTGAAGTGATGACTATAGTTAAACGACACCGTGACGGCGATGCCATCAGGGAAATGGTATGACGATAGCGGCATGGTGAAAGTCGGACGTGGAAGCAACAATGATGACGATGGACGGACCGGGACGAGATCCAGACGATGGTATGGCAACGACTACATGACGATGATGTAGGAATAACGATGGCAGGACAACGGCATCAGGACAAACCGATGACGACGAGTGTATAGGGACAATCGCGTGACGATGATTGTATCATAAAGCCTGTACAACGACGATGGCGTGGTGACGAGGATGACGGGACGAGAGTCTGATAACGACGATGTTGGCACGACCGTGACAGTATTACCACGATGGTGTGACAATAAAGGCACAATCATGACTGTCTGACGATAACGACATGACAAGGGTGGCATAATCACGACTGAATGATGACAGTGTGATTACAATGAAGCGAAGAAAGATTGACGTCGGTGCAACAATGAAGGCGGTATGACGATGACGGTGTGACAATTAGATGGCGTTACTGAAGTGATGACAGGGATAAAATCACAGCGTGACAACGAGGGTATGGCGGTGACTGTGTCACGACCATGGCATGATGACGACGTTATGTCGAGAGACGGATTACAAACTTGGAATAACGCCGATGTATCGACCACGACGGCATCACGACCCCAAACACATACTTACATACCGGCTTACGGTATTAGGCAACACGGACCGTAGGGTTGTAGTAATATGTGTGACGACGACAGCGTGACGACAGGGAGGTCACGAAGCTAGAATAATGGCCATTCAACGAGAACGACGTCATTACTATAGCGGTGTGACAAATGAACGCATGACAACGACAGGTAGGTCACGGAGCTTACCCTTGCCCTTACCGCCGCCAAGGAGTGCAAGCGAAGATTTTAGACGCCGTTTCTCGTCAGGCGCAGAGGGGCGGAATGGTCCCGCGCCCTCGATGCCGCACATTTCCCGCCCATATGGATGGCGCGAATCAAGCCCGGCAAGCATCGGCTTAACGCCGATACGGTTGCAGCCGGTCTCGGTCCAGGGTAAGATCCAGGTCTCGTGGCCATTCCAGCGGTTGCACCAGAACCTGCTCCGTCCCTAGGCCTAGGTGGAGGCCAAGATCCCGGGACCGATCCTTATCTATATCCGGTTTCAGGGGCCCCCCGGGTTCCAGAACCCAGTCAGCATCAGGACCTCAGCCCGCCTCCAAATGTTGCGGGAAGCAGCCAACCCTCGTTTGGGCCGATCTGGCACTTCCCAAGCCTGGCACCAATACCGAGGCTGCTCCGGCACCTCGTAACTACCCGCCCCCAAAGCTAGCTAGGGACGCCGAAGTCATTCGCTTACGCAAACAGAACGACGACCTCACGGCCACGATCAAGAGTCTAGTTAACGAAATGGCAGAGATCAGGAAACTCGTTTCTAATGTGTCGCGTTACGGTGTGTCAGTCAGGGCCACCGATACTCCAATCCCAGCTCCGGTAGACGGTACTGCGACGTCCTCCGAACTCAGGGCAGCACTCAAACAAACATATGAATAGGTAGCGTTGCCTGTAGAAGTCAGCGAGATTAAGAAAACTATCATTGGGCTGGCAGACGACCTCATACAGGTCACCGGTAGCGTCAGTTTCCTCACTGATAGCGTTCGATAATTCAAATGGAGCTCGGGGACCTCAACAGGGGCCGTGGAGCTCTCGCAGATGGAATCGACGCCATTAAGGCGCGAATGGCCTATTTATTTATTTATTTATTTATTTATTTATTTATTTATTTATTTATTTATTTCCAATACTGTGAGCCCTGCCGGGCTGTTACAGGGTGGGAATACAGAGCACAATGTTCACGCAGAGAACGCCGTCATCTTTTCTTCAAAAGAGTCAACCATGTTATTGCTCGCAAACACACAAGAATTCATGTTACTCCACTCAACAATTGTCTTGACAATGAAACAGTGCTTAAAGACGTCAACTCTTGGCACATAAGGCATTATAGCGTAATTGTGATTAGTTCATTGTGAAACCCTTCCAGGAGGCTTCAGATACAAACTGGAATTCGGGTTCAGCTTATTCTTATAGAGGGCCCTGTAACGTAAAACTATTCCAATGTGCTTTTATTCCAATCTCCTGACGTCAAATTTGCGTAACCGCCGACGCAATCATCTGGAGGCCACCCGCCGGGTTCTCTGAACAGACCAATCAAGCGCTCTCCTCGTTCATAGGAGGTCACTTTTGTTTGTTTGAAAAACGAATAACATTGCCTACACTGAGCGGCTTGTCTGATCTCATTGGCTCACAAGAGGCGAGGAGAATGCTCAAGTGGAGAGGGATGCGATAGGGCCGAGCCACTGCCCTGAAAATCGGTAACTGGATGAAGGGGGTGATGCCGGTGTCTGCGATTGGTCCGCTTTCCCTTACTTAGCTAACATAAGAATGACGCTAAAACAGATCCTCAGCAAAGGAGAGTTGACAGAACGAGGTCGTAAACGGGCCGAAAGTGCTCGAAAATGTTACACGGCCACGTAGAAAGTTTTATTACACGCAAATAAACCAACGCTCTTCGACAGGTGCGAGTAGCCAGTGCCTGAGCGATCGGCAGCAGCCATCTTTCATTCCTTTCGGAACGGGGCAGCCTGCGGCTATTCCGAAGAAAATTAAGTTTTGTTCGGCATAATAATGCATCTTTATCGCGTACACATCACTTTGACGCGGTGAGTTTTTGCAGTTTTCTGACGTCGTGTGAGAGGCAGGTGAAGTGGGCGCAGCCTGAAAACTTTGGAGCAATGGCCGAGGGCTAATGGCAAAGATGCATCTAATCAGAAATAACTATTTTTCTTTTGTTCGGTCAAATCATGCATAATCCATGTGTGCACGTTATATCAGATGGGGAGCTATCGCGGTTTTCGTGACGTCGCATGACAGACAGGTGAAAGGGGGTGATACAAAAAGCTTTTGACCAATTGCGGAATGCTTGATTGCAAAATTGGAATAGAAAAGTTTGAAATGGTCTCACGTTATAGCGCCCAGATTTGATACAAAACCTTAAGGTGCGCGATTTTCCTGCGCACAGCCAACATAGTGAGACCAGCCCTGACGAGTATGGAGGTTACAGAGTGAGTTTTGTCGTAATCAGAAAAAAATAAACCTAACCGCCATTCGCTGAATGCGCTCTGATTTATCTGGTATGTATTGTTGATGAGGGTCCCAAGTTATACAAGCATACTCTAAATTTGGTCGAACAATGGTAGTGTATGCCTTAAGTTTATTATCTGGTGCAGCATCTCTCAATTTACGCTGTAAAAAGCCAAGCTTCGCTGGGTTGATCCAAATATGTTTTCGACATGTTCATTCCAGTTGAGGTTACTAGTGATTGTTCCGCCAAGATATTTCAGCTTTGTGGAACGCTTGATTACATTATTATTTACAGCGTATGAAAACACCAATGGAATTTTCTTATTCGTAACTGTCATGCAAACAGGTTTATCAAAATTGATTTGCATATGCCATTTGTCACACCAGTTATACATTCGACATAAAGCATCATTTAGTCGTTCTTGATCAGAACCACTCTTAACGCGGCAAAACAAGAGGCAGTCATCGGCAAACAACCGCACTTCAATAATAGGATATACATCAGTTGCGATATGATTAATATACAGTAGGAACAAAATTGGACCCAAAACCGACCCCTCAGGTACACCTGATGGTACAGGAAGGAAAGAGGAGCACTCCCCATCTATTTCAACAAACTGTTGTCTGTTGTGTAAGTAATCCTGAATCCACCTAATAATTTTTGAATTTAGATTATACTCATAAGGCTTTTCAATTAGCTTGCTATGGCTAACCCTATCAAATGCCTTTGATAAATGCAGAGCGATGACATCAACTTGTTCGCGACAATTAAGGGCTTCTGCAAAACTATGTATTGTTTGAAATAATTGCGTGACAGTTGACAGACGCCTTCGAAAACCATGTTGTTTGTTGTAAAAAAAGTTATTGTTTTCAATATATTCTGCTAATTGTTTACTAATTATATGCTCTAAGATTTTGCAATCCGTACAAGTTATGAATATCGGACGGTAGTTCCCGATGTCTATCCTGTCTCCAGCCTTATAAACAGGCACAATCCTCGCTAATAATCATTCGCTTGGTAATGCACCACTTATTGATGACAGAGAAAAGATTTTAACCAAGAAGCATACAATCCATTCACAGTATCACCTTAAATACTCATTCGGTATTTTGTCAGGACAAGGAGACTTTTTTACGCTCAATTTTAACATGTCGACTATACCTTCTTTAGAGATAAAAAGGATATCATTAGTATAGTCCTCGCATTCTAAATCTATTCCAGCACTCTCATCTTTTCGGCTGAATACAGAACCAAAAAAAGTGTTGAATTCTTGGGCAATAATTTGGGGATTGTTGCACAAGATGTCATTTACAACTATTCCCTTGATTGTAGGCTTCGATCGGGCAACGTATCGCCAAAATTTTTCAGGTGATGTTTTAGCGTAAAAAGTCAGTATTTCAGCGAAAAAACACGTTTCAGATGCTCCTTAGACCTTCTAAATCTTCTCGCGACTCGTTAACACTTTCCTTTACACCAAACACAATCAGATTGTTACGCCGGGCTCTGTCTTCAATGTCTCGTATTTTTTGTTGTTGGCGCTGAAAAGTGCTTTCGAGATTTTTAACAGTAGCCTCGATATTTGTGAACTTTATACCTTGCTCGGCAAATAAATCAAGCTTCCCTTCAATATGCGACAGCCATGCTTCTAGTCGCGTTTGTGTTTCCAAATTATTCCAAGCATTTCTTCAATAGGAGGCCCCGGGTTACTTTCTATGTCCACGGCCAAATGGAGTTCTAGGTGCGACCATAGCACATGCAAAACATCATGGCACTTCACAGGGAGTGGCAGCACAACAAGGCACAAACAGTTAGATCGTAACTGCGAAGCATAGGAGTAGTAATGAACTCGTAAGGCAATCCAAACGTGTCTAAACAACATTGTCGTTGTGGTGCCGCCGCTCGCACTGAAGGCGGTCAGGTACGGGTTGTCCATTATATGCTCGATGCCCGTCGATGACGTGCTCCCGCCTGGAATGTTCCATTGACTCTTCCAGAGAATGTCACCATCACCTGCTTGAAGCCATTATGAATCGGGCTGATGTGGACTGTCGTTGCTGGTTGATACGGTGCTCGAGATTAGCGACAGCATCTGTAAGGCAATCCAAACGTGTCTAAACGTCATTGTCGTTGTGGTGCCGCCGCTCTCAATGAAGGCGGTCAGGCACGGGTTGTGCCTTATAGGCTCGATGCCGGTCGATTACGTGCTCCCGCCTGGAATGATCCATTGGCTCTTCCCGAGAATGCATGCGTAATATACGGTGGTACAACCGTTAATTGTTGCCGCCAGCCTAAAGGAAGCTTGACTTCAGTATCCCACCAGCGCGGCCACAGGTGGTCCCAGCCATTGCTCAGCTTTAACTGTCCCGTTAGGTGGTAGTCCGTCTGGTAAGCCATAATGGATAAATCCAAAGTGAGTTTTGGCAATAGACTGCAGGGGGTATTCTAACAAGAAAGCCCCTCTGCAGAAGTTTTTCAGGTTTTTCGCTGTCAAATCTCAGGTCATTTCTCTCCAGGAAACACTAGCCTCCGCCGCCTCGCTCCAGGGCCGTGTCGGGCCAGTCCGTGGGTTGAGGGATTGGCACCTTGATCGATAAAAGGCCGACTCTTCTCACCCACGACCTCAAGCTAGAGAGCGGTAGAATCGAATGTGTCATGGCTGCGATCCTGCTGCACGTAACGCAGCCGAATCAGCGCAGAAACAGCGTGTTCGTCCTCAATATCGATAGCAACCCCAGGGACTCGATCGCGCAAGCAGTATAAGACCATCCTTAAGAAAGCAACCGATTTGGCCAGCCCTCGACCCTTGGTAGTCTTCGGTGACTTCAACGCACCGTACGGCATCTAGGGTTTGAGTAAAACTTCATTTGGGCCTAGTTGGTACATAATTCTGAACCTAAACTTGCAGCGCAAACCCCTAAGACAAACCAAAAGAGGAAGACACGACACACACTGGCGCTGGGTTACGTCTACGACACTACCAAGGGGCGCAATCTGTGGCAAGACGCCAACGAGATGCGCCTCACTCGGGTCACTGACAAGGATTTTACTACGTGCATCGGCAACTCCGTCACCCGGCACTCGACATCTGACCTCGCATTCGTCAGGAACGCCGAGGACGTGGGCTGAGAGAACACCACCATGGAGTTCGACAGCGACCACTACAATCTCGAGACCAACTTCAATGTGTCTCAGAGCAGGGTCAGGTAATTCACGTTCATCGATTGGGACCATATTCGAAAGATTCTCGAAGAAGCCGGGAGAGCCAAGGCACCCGCCATTCTCGAAGAATAGTGCGAAGGCATCCGGACCGACGCTTCCGCGGCCACCAAGAAATTGGAAACCGCGATATCGACGTCGAGCGGATGGACAGCAGATTCGTCCACATGATCGAGGCCAAAAACGCCCTCCTCCGCCGATTGAAGGGTCAAAGACTCAATGGCAGACTCCAAAAGAAGATGTCAGAGCTCAACAAGGTCATTGATGACCACTGCAAGTCGCTGTGCCAGCAATAGTGAGACAAGCTCTGCGAATTCGTCGCTGAAGAGATCAGCAACAGAAAATCCTGGGTTATCCTGAAGCACCTTCTCGACGAAAGCGGTTCGAAGTCACATCAGAGGCATACGTTGGCCCGGGCTCTTCACGAAGCCACCAGGCTTCACACGGTCAATGAACTCGTCTCAATACTCATACAGAAGTACTTGCCGGTCCGTCGCGATGGTGATTCGGCTACCCAACTGCCGGACTACCGAGGCCCTCTACGCCCCGACATGGACGATGACATCTCCGATGCCGAGAGCAGGTAGGCCATCTTCGCACTCAACCGCAAGCCTGCTCCGGATCCGGATAGAGTCACCAATAGAATGTTGAGAAACCTCGAGGACACTTCGATCGTCTTTCTGAACGACAAGATCAACGAGTCCTGAAAGAGTGGCGTTGTTCCTGCAGAATGGAACCGGCTTGCAGTGTACTCATTCCCAAGCACGGCAAGGCCCCCAACATCGAGAATCTGAGGCCAATTCCTCTAACCTCGTGCGTCGGCAAGGTCACGGAGCGCGTCATCCTGAACAGGCTCAACGGGTACCTCGAAGACAACGAGGTTTACATGCACAACATGACTGGCTTCCGCGCCGGACTCTCGACGCAGGATGCCATAAAACTAATGACGCATCATATTTTAAATGGCCGTTCCAGAGATGTCAAGGCTCTGCTCGGTCTGGGCCTCGAGAATGCTTTTGACAGCGTGCTCCACACCTTCATCGTCAAGACCATTTCTGACCTGTGTCTCCGTTACAGATTCCACAGCTACGTCAGTTCTTTCCTAAAGGACAGGAAAGCCAAGCTTAGCATTGGAGGCTTCCGCTGAGAAGATGTGCCCCTAGGCGGCGGGGTACTCCTCATGGGCGCCGTTATCTCCCCCACACTGTTTCACATCAGTATGACTGGTCTTTCCGAATGCTTGGCACGCACCGAGAATGTCAAGCACACCATCTACGCTGACAACATCACCATATGGTGCTCCGGCGGCTGCGAAGGCAGAGTCGAAGAAGTCACGCAGGAGGTAATCGATGTGATCAAGCAGTATCTCCGCTCCACTGTTCTTCGATGCTCCACCGCCATGTCGGAGCGTCTGCTTTACACAAAAGAAAAGGGAGGCGGACCCAAAAAGTGGAAGCCATTCTCCGAAAGCAGCATCAGTCTTCGCACTTGTGACGGTGAGGGGGGAGGGGGTGATGCCCAAAGTCGACATTATTCGGGTCCTGGGCATGTTTGTCGAATTTAATGGGGGGAACGGAATGGCTCTCCGCAAGATCATCGCTAAGACGGACAACGCTTTCCGCCTCGTTTGCAGAATTGCCAACCGGTACCGAGGCATGAAGAAAAAAATGTCCTCAGGCTGATCAATGTCTTCGTCCTATGCTACTGCGCGTACACGATTTTTATGCTCAACTGGCTCAGAAAGGAGCGAGACAAGCTCAACGCTCTCATCATCAGAGTAGTCAAGAGGGCTCTCGGGCTACCCATAAGGACCCATACCGAGGATTTCCTCAAGCTGGGCGTACATAACACCGCCGAGGAGATTGCCGAAGCCCAAGAACGCTAGCACCTCACTCGCCTGAACACCACAGCGGCAGGCAAACGCATCCCCGTAGAGCTGGGTTACCACCCTGCTGGATTCCCGATAGTCAGTACCCCGATTCCTAGGCGCATGTGCCCCGTGGCCCTTGTGCCCCGAAACGTCCATCCCGTTCACAACGAGGGCAGACGCAAGGCCAGAGCAGCAGCCATCCTCAAACAGATGAAGTAACAAGACAGAGTAAGCTTGGTCGACGCCGCGGAGTACAGCGATGGGAAGACCTTTGCCGTCGTTGTGGTTGACTCCACCGGTAAGGTTTGTAATAGCGCCTAGATTCGCACTTAAGATCCCAGAGTCGCCGAGCAAGCCACCCTCGCTCTGCTAGACGGTCGTGAGTCTGAGATCTATAGCGATTCCAAAACGGAAGTTAGGGCTTTTCAGAAGGGTTGCTTCACCAAGCGAGCAGTTCATCTACTGAGCGGCTTGAGTCTGTATGCTCTCACGCATCGTTCTATTCACATGGTTTCCCGCTCATGTAGGGTTGGTCGAGGGTGCTCCCCCGAATTTCAATTAGTCTGCTCACGAGGCTGCGCGTGACCTCACCGACCGCGCTTCCTCAGTAAGGAGCACCGACTCCCCTCCTCCATAAGGCCACAGGGACGCTCCCGCTACTCATAACGAGGTCATTAAATCCTCCCAGTTGAAAATGACAACAGAGGTTGTGTTCAGTACTACAGAAATTTCTGTTGTACAACAGGATTTTTCTGTAGTAACTACAGATTCCTGATGGAGCGACAGACTTTTCTGATGTACAACAGACATTTGTTGTTGCTACTACAGAAGTACAGTCTGTCGTATGTCTGTTGCTACTACAGAAAGCTGAAGCTCTACAACAGATTTTTGTAGTACTACAGAAATTTCTGTTGTACAACAGGATTTTTCTGTAGTAACTACAGATTCCTGATGGAGCGACAGATTTTTCTGATGTACAACAGACATTTGTTGTTGCTACTACAGAAGTACAGTCTGTCGTATGTCTGTTGTTACAACAGAAAGCTGAAGCTCTACAACAGATTTTTGTAGTACTACAGAAAAAAATGTCATCACTACAGGCACCCTGTTCTCCCAACAGAAATGTTCCTGAAGTAACCCGAAAAACTTCTGTAGTGCTACAGAGAGCTGTTGAAATACTACAGAAACCTATTGTGGCAACAGGCCCCCAATTGTCACAACAGAAGTGTTCCTGAAGTAATGCGACCAACTTCTGTTGTACTACAGAAAAATGTTGTTGTACGACAGAAGCCTATCATTGCAACAGGCCCCCAGTTGTCATAACAGAAGTGTTCCTGAAGTAATGGACAAACTGCTGTTGTACTACAGAGAACTGTTCCACAACGGAAACCTATCGCCGCAACATGTACCCAATGATGACAACAGAAGTGCACTGAAATTGTGTGATGCGACAAGCTTCTGTAGTGCCCGGTTGAAAAAGACAAAAGGAATTCCTGTCGCAACTACAGAAATTCTGTTGTACGACAGAAGTTGTTGACATTTCTTAATTGGGAGACATTTCTGACATTACGACAGAAATTCTGATTTCGCAACAGAAGCATTCTGTCGCGACAACAAGAGTTCTGAAGTCGGAACAACAGCTTTATATCCTGACAGCGACTCCGACGTTACGACACCAATTCTGACGTCGCAGCAGAAACATTCGGTCGCGACGGCCAAGAGTTCCGAAGTCGCAACAGAAGCGCTTTCCGTCGCGGTCCTTTAAAATTGTATGTTTTCGCATCGGTGGTGTACACTGTACTTTTCTCTTGCGCGGTATTCAATCGCGCTTCTCTGAAGCCGGCAATGCTGATGGCACCGACACCGGTAATAAAGTCGACGTGGCGAATAGTTACAATTGTGCCGTGACGACGCGGCACCAGCAACTCCCTACCGGCCTCCTCAAAATCGGCCGCTGATCAAAATCATACCATCTGCGGGAATGGCTGCGTATCCGTTTTTTTTTTGGTAAGATGTGGCACACAGGCCTGTGGACTTACAGGTGCTGTTACACTGACACATTAGTTAATTTCCCAGGAATATTTCACAAGCTTATGCGAAGCGGAAAAAAAGATTTGGGTTGTTCCACAAAGTTGCGTGAAAAGCTGTCTCGCTCGGGTCTCATTAATCTGGTACAGTGCTGCCGTGAGAAGCCAGTATGCTGTCAGAAAGAACTCTCATCCACGAATGTTCATGTAGCTATTTTGCATTGAACACACGAATTATATGCGCGCTCAAAAGTGTAAAGAACGAGAGACAACTGTCGAAACTAGCAGTAATAACCCTAAAAGTCAACGTTGTCTATTTCTGAATTTCTTATTTAATAAGGATATCGTACACCAAAATCGATGTTCTAGCACTGCAAGATGTACCTATCGACGGTACGAACACTCTTGCTCTTCTAGAGATGCGGCACTTGAGGCGGTGGAGTGATAGCGGATCTTGGCTCTCAAAATGCAAATGTAAACATCAGCGCATCGGCTCGTCGTACTCTTCACATGGCCAAAACGTACACTCGAAAAGCATCTCAGGGGTGGTGCAGTGATAAGATGCCGGGCTCGGAATCGTGAGGTCGCATGTTCGAATGCTAGGCAAAGACGTTTCTTTTTCTCAATTTTTTTTACTTTTATGTTTTTCTTTTTTGTACTAACAAATTTACATAACCTTACGGACGTCTCTGTCAATTTTTAATTAAATATTGATCAAGAACTACACAACTTTCTACTACAGACAACAGAACTACAGGCAACAGAACTACAGAAACAACGTCCCAAAATACGACAGACTCTTAAAATTTCCTGTTGTGTTTTTCAACTGGGCTTCTACATGTCTAGAAAGATATTTCGCCCCCTCACCTCAAATTTATTAGGGCGCAAGCTGTTTCGCTTAGACTTCTACAGACCAGCACATATCCGTGTCTATCTGTTCTCCACGAGGCTTACCCCGATGTATATCGCGACGACGCCTGCCCGTCCTGCGGGCAGACCTCCACTGTAGCGCACCTGCTCTGGGAATGCAGGTCAACATACCCCAAGTTCATCAAAGAGGAGTGGGACTCTCTTCTGCGTAGCCTCGTTCTAGACAAGAAAATCCTGGCCGTCTGGCGTGCCCGCGACCGGGCCAGTGGGCTAGACCTCGCGGTCCCGACGTGGGAGTAGCCGGGTGCGCGACAAGTTCGCGTCCTCGCCGGAGCTGCAGTAAAGTTTCTTCACGCACTCGCTTACTCACGACATGACGAGAGCAAGATGACACGACTATGAAATGACAGCAATGGAATGATCACTGCATGCACCTTGACCAGGAGCACATACCTAGTAGCTCAAGAAGGGTGTAGATAGCTAGATAGATAGGCTGAAAGCGACTAAAGTAGGCAAACACTGCCCGTCGTGTCGCCTTGGCATGCCCATTCTGATGGATTGCCAAGAATGGGCACAAACCATTATCACATACCCAATGCCTAAGTTGTCTCTTCGTGCATGCATTTAGTGGCACATGCCCACTAAATGTGCTGTCTACTGAGCCCGACAGGAGACAGACAGCAGCCAGCACCAAGTTTGCTTTTTGGACAGATACCCAGTGGCCCACGTTGTTTGCACGGCGAGGTGGGAAGCAGCACCTACATGCTTATGGGGCCCAATCTAATAGATAGCTTGGGTTATTCGAGACTGGACACTATTATTTGTGCGTATGGCCTAAATGGGAAAAGAAAGTTATCGCGGTAATGTTGGAAAACGTTACTAACCTCTCACAGTGTAGGAAATGTGCAGGTGTGTCACGAAACTGGCTACTAAATATCATGTAGATGCGTCTACATGTGCGGCAGAAGAAAGGGTGCTAAACTTAAATTCCTAGAGAGAGAAACTGCATAGTGGTGCGGCGACAGAGAGCCTGACACCAGCGTTGTTGTTGTTGTATTTGTCCCGAGTGGCTGTGGCACTACCCGCAGTGGGGGATTGGCCATGAATGGGGTGGTTAAATTAGGTGTATAAGAAACGAAGGGAGTTAACAATTTGAACGTTGGTGCTTAAAAAGTAAACGTCTTGTGTGTGGCGAAAAAGAACAATCAGAAGAAAACCGTTTATAACAAAAATCTAATAATAGATAAGAAATAAGAGCTATGGAGGGGAAGGAGAATGATCAGTCTAACATGTTAATCGACTGATTTCAATTAAGTCGTTTTGCATTGCCAAGCAAAGATTTCTGTGACTGAACCCAATAAAGGAGGCTCCAAGAGACAGGATTACAGGCACTGATAAATTTAGGCCAATATTGCGTAGCGAGATTACAAGTAGTCATTTTCAATAGAACAACGCCTGCAAGCCAACAAAAAATGGTCTACTTTCTCATTTCTCAGCGCAGCCTCGAAATGGACACTTCAATTTTTCGTATTTGGCAAAAACATCTGTTCCAAGGGTATAGAAGATATCGTTAATTAACAGAGTTGGTAATTGTGGAGCCTGACACTGACTGCATAATGACACTCCTGCGAAATATAGCAGCAGTAACATGAGCAGTCAAATTGAAATAAGGGAGAATTGGGCCACTTGATGCCCTGGCTGGAGAGTCTGCAGTTTCATTTATAATTATTTCTTTATGTCCAGACGCCCAAATAAAACGCGCGCTTGTCAAGCAGCCAGGTATCAATGAATGAAATATCCTCATCACGCGAGAATCACGAGAAGCATTAAGGGATGAGCACAAGGACAATGAACCAGTGATTATAATGGCTGACGTAATTCATGGTCCTAATTTGTGGAATACTAGCACCATTGCCATGCATTCAGTTGAAAAGACTGGTATGAAATCTGGCAGGCGAAGAGAATATGTTGAATCAAGCATCGGAGAAAATATTCCTACATCTGACTTTTTTCACATTGTGAAGTATCTGTCGCAATTACAATGTTTGTTTGAAGGTTCTTCAGATGATCTTGTAATATAACATCTTGAACACGAGGCGGAAGTAATTTTGCATTATTAGGAAAAAAGTCAACGAATTGAATATCCGTGGTATCACCTTTGTCGGGAATAGGAGATACATCGCTTATGCGCACGCCCAAAGAGTAAAATTTTTTGCACGAATGTAATTTGCGGTATGTGCAATCGCGGCCAGTTGACACTGAAAAAAAACGCAGGTTGTGAAATAAAGGCTGTTTGGGGATGTCGGCAGCGGTGATTCATAAATCCTTAAGAACAAATTCTTTGACACTGCCAAACGTCGGCAGTGTCAAAAGCCGGAACCTGTAGGAAACAGGAGGAACACGGGATTCCAGATAAATTAATAAATAATAGAATTTGTAACAAATTTAGGAAGGCCTAAATACAAACGTAATCCTTCTCTTTCTAAGATGATTAGAGAATGGTATATGTAGGCTGGAGCTCCAGAGAGGAGCACGCAACCAAACTCTAATACAGGGCGAACGTACATACGATATATCGTTAGGAGTGTATCTCTTCTCAGTCCTATTCGTCGACTGCTCAGCCTACGCATTATGCCAATTGCACGGGTGCAATTTCCAGTCACATGATCTACGTGTGGCCGCCAGTTGAGAGAGGCGTTATAATTGCAAAGCATTTAACAGACTCTACCTGTGGTGTGTCTTGAAGGTGGTAAGACAATGAGATGTGCACTGTGTCATGTATAGGAAGAACGAGAATAGCATAGTTGCTGGCATTGAGTACAAAGTGATTAACATCTAACCACCTCTGCAGAGTACAAAGGTAAGTTTGCATTCGTTGGTATAGCGCGTGGATGTCGTATGCAGATGCGAAAAACGTAATATCGTTTGCATAAACATAACATAACATATCATAACATAAAAATAAGCCACCGCACGGCGGAGCTGAAGATGGGAGAGATCCAGACTCCAGTGTACCACCCTCCCAAAAGGGCACACCACAAGGTGCTATCATCTCTCCCACGCTGTTCAACGTCGCGATGATCAGTCTCGCAAGCAAACTGCAGGACGTAGCAGGTCTTCAGCACGCAATCTACGCAGACGATATAACGCTCTAGACCACAACAGGGGCCCTCCTTGAAAAAGAGGAACGGCTGCAAACTGCAGCAAAGCTCATCCAAGATTACGTCAGCCAACGGGGTCTACAGTGCTCCCCCGAGAAATCTGAGCTCCAACGAGTCTGGCAAGGCCGGGGTAACCACACTCCCCACAGACCCAACAAGAAGACTCGAGGTACGCCTCAACGGGGGCCTCATACCAGAGAAGCCATTGCTGAGGGTGCTGGGCATGTGGCTGCAGTCCAACCAGGGGGCCACACACACCCTTACACTCCTTAAAACCAGTGTCAAGGTGACAGCCCGCATGATCTCCCGCGTAACATCCAAGAACAGAGGCATGAAGGAAAGGGACACCATCCGACTGGTCAGTAGCCTGGTGGTGAGCAGAATCACATACAGCCTGCCTTACTACCACCTCACACAGTCCGAGACAAAGCAGGCCGACAAACTTTTGAGGATGGCTTTGAGGACCGCTCTCCGCCTGCCGATGAGTACATCGACTTAAAAATTATTGGCGCTAGGGTTGCACAACAGCCTCAGCGAACTGACAGAAGCCCATTACGTCTCGAAAGAACAGAGACTTGCGCGGACTCGTACGGGCCGGCAGGTCCTACAAACCTTGGGGTTCCCAGAAATAACAACATGAACCCAAGAAACCTGCTTGATACCTCGTCACGTCCAGGACAGGTTTCACGTTGCCCCGATACCACGCAACATGGACCCTAACCTACACTCCAGCAGGAGTAGAGCAAGGGCCCAGTACATGGAGAAAGCGTTCAGGTTCAGTACAACGGCCCGTTTTACGGATGCCGCCATGTATGGGAGGAACAACAAGGGCGCAGTTGCAGTGGCATGCGACCACCGAGGCCTCGTTACCTCCGTGGCATCATCCCGCCCCTGCACGATTACGGAGGCCGAAGAGCTGGCCATCGCGTTAGCCATCCGCGAGGGCCTACACGCAAACCAACCCCTGACGATCCTCACTTATTCCCAGCAGGCCTGCCGCAACTTCCTACAGGGTAGAATTGGAAGACCTGCTGCACAAGTCCTAGCCGGAATACCCAAGCAGGACTCTGAGGACTTCACCACCCAAATGCATCATCTGGATACCGGGCCACACTGGCATCACGGGCAACCTGCAAGCCGACAGATCAGCTCGAGGATTCGTACATAACCGAGCACTCATCATGCAGGCTACAGAAGACCTGGACCCTGTCGACCTCGAGTATTCAGCCATCGTGAACTACCAAAGAGGGCATCGCTTGCGATATCCACCACTCCATCGAAACCTAAAGACAGAAGATGCCGCAGCCTGGCGTAGGCTCCAGACAGGCACTTACACGAACTTACACATATTACATCGGATACACCCCACAGCCTGCAGGGACGAATGCCCATGGTGTGGGGCCACACCAACCCTATACCACATTACGTGGGAGTGCACACTACACAACATAGAACACCCAAACACGAACACTACGAGGGAGCAATGGGAGGCACTGCTGTCCAGCTCGGCCCTCGATGACCAGCTCAAGCTGATAAAGAGAGCTGAGAAGATGGCAAGAGCCAGCGGAGCCCTGGACTAAGGGCCTCGACCATTAGCGGTTTTTCTGATTATTCTTTTAATAAAGTTTATCTATCTATCTACCTTGCGGTACGCCTCTCGCTTGCTTGTAATTAGAAGAAGAAAAGCCGCTTTTGTAGCAATAGAATCCTCTTTCACCTGAAAATTACTGAATCCAGGCTACTACATATCCAGGAACACAACAGCATGTTAACGGTCTTTTCTGTACACTGGGCTCCACAGTGTCATATGCTTTAGCGATATCGAGCGTCATTAAGGCAGCGTATTGCTTATGACGTCTAGCGACTTGTATTCGGCTTTCTAAGTCGACGTGGGCGTGCCAGATGAAGCAACCGGCCCTGAAGCTAATCTGACAGGGACTAAGCATGGAATTATCATTAATCAATTTCATGATACGAAGGTGAGGAAGTCTCTCAGTGAATTTTACTACGCTTGATGTAACTGCAAGGGGCCTAATGTTCTCCAATACATACCTTCATTCTTGTTTCTTAGGCATTATTATTGCTGTGGCAAGCTTCCATTGCAATAGAATCCAAGCATATTTATTTCAATAATTTAGCAGGTCTTAAACCATTTTAAGAGTTCCTGCGTTGCCTTGATCGAGCCCGTCTTTCTCTTTTATTGCGTGTTCAGAAGAAGCCTTGCTCACCGCCTGCTTTGGCCTCGTCTTCCCTGGTTGTCTTATGTGACGCATGACGTTTCTCGCCACTGTTTTCCTGCGGTAGACTCAACAGTGAAATGGGAAGATGGAGAGTAAGCTGGCTATTGTTGGGACTCAGGGTAATCTAGCCCATCCTGGTCAAGCATTTGTTGGGTTTCGAGTATCCGAGCGGTCATTATTTTCTCGTCGTTGGTGATGTGCCAGGTGCCGGACGATCGAGAGTTCCAGGGCGATGTCCAAGGAACCAGAAAAGGGTTTATTTGCATTTCCACAATTTGAGAGGTTGCATGTACGATCATGATCAGGAGCACATGTATGCATCAGAGCACACGTCCGCATTGTAGCACACCCTCATCGCACTTAAGATCCACTTTTTATCGCGTTTATTTCCTTCGTTCCCTCATCGAGAGAAGTCCTTCACCAGTCAGTAAACGCCGAATCGTTAACCACCTCCTGTCTTTGTCGTCCCACTGTTGCCCGCTCTCAACGACCCACCGTTGCCCACTACGTGGAGCCACGTGGAAAACGGTGAACCTGCTGTTGACGTCCTTTCCCCGGCAAACCTTACCAATGACCATATCATCAATTAGTGGCCTCCTCTGTAATGATCGGGAGACCGGCCTTCGCGGTAGTCGGAGGGCGATGTTGTTTTCTGGAAGGCAATGAGGAGGCGTGAACAGCACCCGTGACAGCTGCATGTCCGCCGGTGAAGCATCCTTTGCTCCGTGGGATCACCAGGCCCACCACGAGTCAGCTCTCGTACAAGCGAGCGCTTGTTTCGCCTGTCAATATTGGTTACGCTGATTTAGTATGGTTCTTAAACATCAATCACAAAACAATGCAACTCTATGCACCGTAACAGAATGAACTCGAAAAGAAGAAGTCTCATGATGATTCAAAGCGCAGAGCACAACTGTTAGAACCCGCAGAAGGGCAATGATTCTCTAAACGCGGGGTTATAGGGTGTATGTATATGGCGTCACGTACGCCATTTTGTAGTCATATTCGCAGCTCACACTGTGCTGTAGAGATAATCGGATCTAGATAACGCGCAGCCTTTCACTATGATGGATGTACTACAATACGATGACTTCGATGATCGCACTGTATACACCTTGTAAGAGAAACTTCGGGGCCTTTCCACAAGGTGGATGACCAACGAAGCTATGAATGTGGACCCCCCAACTCTCCATTGCTCTGCGTCAAACACCGTGGGCACATAAATGGAAGGCGAGGGGTGACTAGTCACTCCTCCACGGTGTTGTGCCTCGGAAGATGATGAAGCACGGGCAAGGAGGGGGGGGGGGGAAGTATAGATACCCATGTATTGGTGAAAAACGCAGCGCGACCCCTTTTACTAAAGAACATCGGCACGCAGAATAGACGCACAATTCAGCGCACTTCGATGGCACCCTCTTCACCGTAGCCAAGACGATGGTGCGTTGGTCGACGTCCCGTGGCCGTGTCTGCTGTGCCCGGGGCACAGCAGACGAAAGCTGCCCCAAATGTCTACGTTCACCCATGACGTCACGTCCGCTATAACCCATGATGTCACATCCGCTTATTTCCATGCCGTCTGTCTTATAAGGAACACGCTGCACTGCGAAGCGGTTCGTATTCCGTGCCCACTTAGAGCGTGAGTAATTCATCTTTCCACGCTATATGCATGTAATAAAGGATTGGGGCTGTGAGCTGTTTGATGCGTTACCATTAGGTACCTTGTGCGCATATTTTGCCTCATAGCCGCGTCAAATTGCCACCGGCATGTGGAATGGGCCGTGGCATCTTATATGGAGCTGCTCATGTGAGTGGTATTGCCTCCATCAGGATCGTCAGTGCGTGCACAGAACCATTCAGTAGTCTGATGCAGGGGAGGGTGCGCGTAAGAACGAGGACGTAAGAAAACACTGGCATGACGAGCTGTTCCGTCAGATCGTGTTACATCGCGCTTTTTTTCTAAGACCATCTCGCTCGAGCGAGAGGATGTTAGAACAGCGTTACTACTGCTTTTTTACAGCTTTGCTGCGGCTCATTTAATCATCACCTGCATTCTTTTAATAATACAAATGGTATCGCTGCGCGGAAGAGCGTCTCTTGAAGTTTCCAAACTAGAGCCAATGCCCCCGTGCCTGCTGCATACACGCTTACCTTTCCTAACGCAGCTACGACGCTGCACTAGCTCTGCTACTGCGTGATACAGGGTCACTGTGATAATAAAATTAAAAAAGAACAAACGAAATTAATGCAGAAAATGTCAAACGCTGCCAAGCGTGATAAATGGACCTGCCTCGCTAGATGAGTTGAAGAAATCGACGTCCAGAAGTCAGCTTCGCCGCAGTAGGCTAGTGTTACGCGGTGAAGCATGTCAGAACTGAAGAGTGACCGCTTTCACCGACATATATAATATGTGTTCCTTAATGGTGTACGCGTGCACCTGCCGTCTCCTGTTACATTACGCGCGCCGAGGCGCCTAAGTGTACTGGCCGGCCTTCGGCGCTATTTCGGACGTGGCTGTGATGCTTTGAACCGTTGGTTTGTTGACCTCGTAAGCCAGTTAATGTTTACGCTGCCATTTTTTTCTGAACTGTTGATTTCTTCCATCTTTGTTGTGTGTGAAAAGGTGACAGATACACAATATGGGGAGAACGCATGCACTTTCATATTTTCTCGCGCTCAAAAAAAGCCGGAGGAAGAAGGTTTCTTCACTGTGCCATAGAAACTATATGTTTGCTCTCAAAGGTAATTCTGATTAATAGGATATGTTCCTGTGCTGTGTTTATTTTCTTCAGTGTGCTTTAGTTTTTGCACGGTAATGTTTCAAACTTGTTTTTTTTTTCACAGACTGAACATCCCACGTCTTGGTTTGACTTCCTGGTACAGGATACGTGCACTTAGCATGGAGTGATGAAGCAGAGCAGTGTACTTTTATTAAATGTGCAGATTTTAGCAGTATAACAGCCGTTCATTAAAAAAACATGTGTGCTGAAAATAAAGTGTACTTAGCCACATTCCTCGTTGTCTATTTATTTATTTATTAACACTGTCAACCCTCATAGAGGGTCATAACAGAGAGGACAATACAATTACATAAATCAAATATGGACATTGTCAATGTACGTAAAGTTGCTTAACACTTGTCAATTCACAGTGAATAAGATGTTCACTTGAATGCTGTTCAGCACACTTCTGACATTTATCAAAATACGTACAATGAATATGAAGTAGCACATATCACTTGGCACTTCAAAACTAAATCGAAAACTCCCATAAATATGCCTCAGCAGCATTTTCAAAGTCGGTGACATCTTTTAGGCTAACAGTAGCGTTTGGCAATTGGTTCCACATTTCTATCGCATTCAGGAAAAATGAGTATCGATATGTACCACTCTTGGTATGGTCTGGCTTTATGACGTAGTCGTGGTTAGTTCGCGGGTATCTTTTGCATGGAGCATGTAGATATTTGAGCTTATCAATCTAAAGTTGATCCTGCATTATTTGATAAAGCACCTTCAGCCAATATTTTTTCCTACGTACCTCAAGAAGATAGAAGTTGCAACGCTGTAATATAAGCGTGACCGATTCCTTCCTTCGGTATGTCGAACAAATAAAATGTGCCGCCAGACTCTGTATCCTTTCCAACTTCCTCTTAAGCGTCACTTGATGGGGACTCCAAACAATGGCTGAATATTCTAGTATCATCCTAATGAAAGGCGGTGTATGCAATAAGTTTTACATTACGTGATGCATGTTCCAGTTTTTTTTTCTCAGAAAATATAACTTTTGATAGGCAGTCATGCAGACGTTATCTATATGTTGGTTCCATGTCAATTTTGCTCGTATTCATGTATTCTCATCAGCAAAACCACTTATATGGGGAACTGATCATGATAAGTGCTCATGAGCATTTTAAAGAACAGCCTTGAACCCTACTCATGCACTGGTGAAATGTATAGATGCAGTGAAATTGAAACAGAAGGCAAAATAGCAAACATGATGCAGTATTTGTCAGACAATTATGTCAGCAATTTTTGCATAAAACAATTTACTTAGAGCATACTAGCACTACAAAGTACTCATCTTTCTTGTTAGGCATACATTACCACAAGCTCTTTAAATGTGGTCACAAGAGAGATGCTGGCTTTAATGAGGAACTATAGAGGTTAAAGGCAGCCATGAAAATGTATTAAGAAATAATGCAATGCATAGCATTTACTCAGTTCAGAGAGCTTCCAAAGTGGCCATAAGGCCTTGATAGCTGTGGGTGAGGGAACAGTTGTAGTCCAATTGGAGTGTGAGAAATGAACATTAAGATCGAAAGAAGTAACAACTCGTAATGCAATTAAAAAATCTTGCTATACCTTTAAAAAGACAGTGAAAGGAAATTAGTGTGACAATTTCCTTTTCCTTTTACTCCATTTAGGTTCAACATACTTATTTTAGTACACAAAAAAGCAGAGGCGTGAAGGACATAAGAAAGATGCTAGTCTGTGTTTATATTCTGCCTTCTCTAAATTCAAAGTTCAGTAAAGTTAACTTAGAAAGCTATAGTGAAGCCATTGCGTCTGCCTGTATGGTGCATAACAGCAGCAATCGCCAGCCTAACTGCTTGGATTTACAGTGACTTATTTGTATTGTATACCATTTAAGTGCTGATATTGGAAGGTTGATTAAGGTGGCCAACATGCTGAGCCAGTAGTTTTCTGAGTAAAATACATGGAGAAGGGTGGAAAGATAGGACAGAGCACAGGGGATTTATTCCGTGTCCACCTAGTGGAAATGTCCATTTCATCCGCTGCTGAAGTTCTGATTAGCTGGGCTTGGGTATGCATGAGAAGGAGACATGCTCCCCCAGCTAATTCAGCAGAAGAGGATATGGAAATGTCAACAAGATGAATACTTAGAAAGCTATTTAATAAAGTACTTCTGTAACCAACATGCCTGCTATGCCATCCTTGTTTTCAATGTCTGTCTTAGTATAAGTGTGAAAGAACCAGGTTTGTGCATGAACAGTCTTCCTGAGGGTGTGTGCCT
This sequence comes from Dermacentor albipictus, assembly GCF_038994185.2. Classification (NCBI taxonomy): domain Eukaryota; kingdom Metazoa; phylum Arthropoda; class Arachnida; order Ixodida; family Ixodidae; genus Dermacentor; species Dermacentor albipictus. The sequence continues at coordinate 464,489,643 of NC_091821.1, read as the reverse complement.
TGAAGCCCTTAGTGGTAACCACAGGAAACGAGGGTGCATCCAGAGTAGCACCAAAGGGCGAGCCTTCATCGAAACAAATATGGAGGGAAGTGACTGCATGCTCAAACTTGTCAGCTCACAAGTTTGCCAAGACCAAGTGATGTCAGAAGCTGATGAAGCCTACATGGTTAATGTATAACCGCTTAGGCCAAAATTATTTAGATACTTTTTATGAGGATTACGTATTTACTGGAAATCTCAAAATAATTTTGTTAGTGCAGAATACCTTCCACTAGGTGGGACGTCTTTGAAAGAATGAAAATGTTTGAGTTGTACTTGTGTGATGCATTAAGTTATTTAAAAAAAGAACTCAGCAATGGAAGCAAAATGCAAAGAGTAGTATTCGAAATAAATTGCCACCTCTTTAGGGCTAGATGAATTCAAATAATAATAATAAGCAAATGAAGATCGGGCACAAGATAGATGCTTCGGCTCCCACTTGAAAGCCTTGTTCGCAAAGATTGTGAACAAAGCTCCAGTTGATCCAGTTCTTATTTTTCATTTTTATGGTTAGCATCTAATTTTAAACTACTTACTGTGCCTCTTTTGACCAAACCAGACAGGCTGCCATCAAGCTCTTCACTACTTCAATGCAAATAATTGGAGGTTGGCAAATACATTTTTCTAATAGGAATAGTAGGTAACGAATAGTCAAACACTGATGCATACAGTAACAGCAGGCATATTTATCATGGAAATAAGCACCATGCTTATATTGTCTAGTGAAAAAAGGACAGCTATCAAAGAAGATTAGGAATATTTTTAAGCAAAAGCAATTATACCTCATATATTTGAAGCAGATGTAGTGCTTCTCAAGAATCACGTCCAAACTGCACACACTAAAACATTAGGCTGGGGTATTCAAAAATACAAGTACATGTTTTGCTCGCCAAGTGACTTTTAATGTGCTCAATTATGTAAAGTGTGCTATTATATGATTAATGTAATTTGCTAATTTAAAGAAAGAACAAGCCAAGATCTCTTGCTTCATATATATGTGCTCAATCAAGAAAGTAAATAAGGAAGAAGAACACCAGAAATAAACACAAATATTTGTGTGCTTTCTGGCATAAAATAATTCTCATGTCAGCCACATAAAATACTTTCCAAAGCATCCCCTACCTTAACTTACAGCTGCATCACATGAAGGCACTTTTTAAGAACACACATGCTTCATGATCATTCACTGTGTTAGTGACTCCCACTGAAGTAGACTGAGAACATATCTGGGCATTACATTCAATAGCTGATGTAAAGTGAAAAGACTGCTGCTTGTAGGTATGAATGAACCAAGTGAATAAGAAATATAAGTTCTCAAACTTCTAGTACTAAGTGTGGCTGCACTTAAGAAGAACATATTGCAACTGAAAATTGCAACACATGATGAAATAACTGAAATAGCTAGGGAGTGTTTAATAGACCAATAAACAGGAAACTGCAAATTCCTAACATTTCTGAATACTTTTCTGCACATGTACTCACCTCATAAGTATGACTTCCCTTAATGTTCGAACCTCTGCCTTAATTTCATAATTCCCCATTATCGCTGCTCCGCTCACGCTGTTTGACATCTAACACAAAGGTTGGCAAAAGTAGCTGAGCATGTGCATGTGTTGTGAGGCAAGCTGCCCACATCTGGTAGCCGCATGCCAATTTCTCAGAGTAGATGAAAGGGAAGCCTTGAGGGTAAACCATAGAGAAGACGGATACCTTGGTTCAATGATAACTGAAAACACCAACATGGAAAATTTGGACAGCCCACAGAATCAGCAGAATTGACATAGTTTGGAATAACTGAAAAGATGCATTATGATATCTATGTTACACAGGTTCCAGTCAAGTTGAAGATTTTCACTGTCTAATAAACTTATAAGAGAATACATGACCAGCAATACTGTATGGAACCTAAACAATTTTAATGAAGTCACCTAGAAGTCAGGATGGAGAAGTGACTGAATTGAGGATGCTAAAATGGTTGAGGTGGAGGCAGATTGTGAAGGCAGGTTTAAAAAATTAACATTCAACACACACTTAAGTTGGCAAAGATTGGACTCTATGTTCAAGAAATTGACGAAGATAATTGATTGGTATACATACATGAGAGAGCAGCAACAATACAGCAGAGATAACTGTCATGCAAGAGGAAAGGATGTCAGTCTAAAAATTAACATTTGATCAGAAGAATGGTTATGCATGGGCTCAGGCTCCTGTACAATTCTGTATGGTACGCATGATGTCAGAGCTGCATTGCATAAGGAACTGTGGCCTTACATGCCTTGATTATGAAATAATGTGAGCCAAGAGTGGAACAAGGATAGCATCAAGAGGGGGCTCCTCCAAAAGGAGAACGGTAGGCAAACGGGGCGAGAGAGATTTTCTACACAACAGATACAGAGTCATATGAGTCATAGTCATAGAAACTATGACCCAAGGAGCTGCACAACAAGGTATATAAATTCAAATCTTCATACAGTTAAGCCTCAGCATAACGAAATTATCGATATAGCGAAGTATTTAACTTTTCATAACCTCTTCTCCATTGAACACCATGCATTTAGAGCCTCAATGTAAAGAAGTGTGCTTGTGTGCAATTTCAATAGAACGAAATTTCGGTTCTGCCGCAGAGGAGTGCCAAGGCAATCAATGGTAACTTCCGCGGACGCAGATAGTCAAATGATTGAATTACAAGCTGCTGCTTGCAAACGCACCTCTCAAACTGCGTGCAGCGCGACAAGAACAACAGCTTGGAGCCGCATCATGTTCCGTATAAATTAAGTCCAAGTGTGATCAGATCCTATCGTGCCCCGCGCACTTGTGCTTTAGGTGCGAGGGTGAGATAAGAAAGATGATGGCTTCATAAGTGCGGCCTTCCCACGCGAGCAATGGCAAAGTGGGGAAGGAAAGCGAGCTCGCGGTAACGCGATCAAGCGCGCGCGACGGTGCGGAGTAGGGGGGTAAGTTGGCGCGCGTCTCGGCCATGACTGCGCGTAGCTGTAAACGCGGCTGAGCGCATATGCAGCCGCGCACCCTGCTCTAGCGGTAATCTGCTGCGTGTGGAAAGAGCGGGCATGCCAAGACGGCGTGGCATCATGTAAGCTAGCTGTTTTCCCGCCCGTTTAGTATTGAAGGTTGCGCAATCTCGAGTTTTGATGACCCGTTGGAACGAGAAGCAGACGAAGCATTCGCTCCTAGCTGCCGGCGCTTTTCATGATAGCGTCGTCGCAGTGCGACCGGGCGACGCTTTGGGGGCGGAGTGCACGCGAAAGCATATGGCGTCACTTAATTCGTGTCACTGATGTGAAGATATCAACGTGGCATGAAACCGCCGTATCATTCATCGCTGACACCTAGCTATATTCGTCAAAATAAAATGTTTTCTCATTCAAACTTGCTTTTTTTATTGCCCAATAATTCGGAAAATTGCATGGCCCCTTTCCGTGCAACAAAAATCGATTGGCGACTCTACTCATTTGCATAGCAGATCGAATTTCAATACAAGGAAATTTCTATATAACGAAGCGAATTGCCGATTTTAGCTACTTTGTTATATCAAAGTTTAAGTGTATAACGAAATTTCCTGTTCTCTACACGGGGGCGGCAATGTGGGCTTGTTCGTTGATTATCATGGAACAGCATGTAGTGTAGTGCAGCAAAAACAAGAACACAAGAAGAAATGAAACACAGACACAAGCGCCTAATTATGTCTGTGTTTTGCTTTTTCTTGTGTCTTTGTTTTCGTTGCATTACAGTACATGACGTTCAATACTTTCACTGTCACATTCATGAGCACTGAAAACCTAGAATCAACTATATAATCTTGCCTGATTTGCCATAATTAAAAAGAAAAATGTTGGTATAGTAGGCCTAATTGAGTTCTGGTTATTTTAGTATCACTGACATATAGCTTTTAAGAATGTTTAATCGTTTCTTCTGTTAAGGCAGAGTACATGCTCAACTGCTACAGCAAGTGTGAACGTAGGCAAAAACGACAATTTTCTCTCTTGCATCAATATTATGGCATGTTGCGTGATCTAATCAAGTGGTTTCAATTTGACGAAGTTCTCGATTTAACAAAATAAAACCTCACATCCCAATAAAATTTATTAACTAGACTTACTGTACTTTATAACCAAAGTACTGTATAACTATAAGCAGCTACAGCCGCCATGAGTGGCGAGCAGAATTGAAATGACATTGCTTTAGTCGAAACACGCCGAGCGCTGCTGCTAAAGTACGCGCCACATGCATTGGGCAACTGCGGGAACCGCGGTACCACATGCAGTTATTCAAAGCAGCACATAAAAGTGCCGCGTACTCAAATTGGTTAGTAAATGCATTCGGAACCAGTCTTTCGATTACTCAATTGATATATCAGCCACACACTCGCATAGCACGGCCACGTGGCAAACGCGGCCATGCGAACGCTTCATATGCACGGATCGGCTGGTTGCAATATTGGGGCACTCTATGGGTGCATGTTTAAAGCACAGCGTTTTTTGCCTATGGCGTGATCGTTGTGGGTGCTCCATGGCTGAGTGTATTGCATGGTACAGAATTGGCCCCAGTACCAAAAGTACACAGGTAGGGTGGTCCGTGTAGGTGAAGCGTGAACGCGATCTCAACATAACCACATCGTCATTATCCTGTAGCGATTATTTATGCGAAAGCGTCAAATGGCCCATTGAGCAAAAAAGCCGGCGTCTGTTGTCTCAGCGAAACAGCACCTCAAATCCCATTGGCTGCGACCACGTCACGAGCGCACCTCGACGAAACAGAGCGGGTGAAAGGGTACACCTACTGTCGCTATAGTGCAACAGGTGTTGCGTGAGGGGAGAGGGCGTCGCCGCGACGCCACGTCATCCTTGCTCTCGCAAGCCGCCGCCCGGTCCGTATCTCCCCCCTCCACTGGGCTTAACTGCTGCGCGTGCCTGCCGGCCTTGGTGGCCATTGCTGTTTCCTGGTCTCTGGTCATGCAGCACGTTGGTGGCATGTGGTGTTGGCACCGCAGGCTGCTGCTGCTTGCTAGCTCGGGCCCAATGTAGCTCTAGGGTGCACAGCGTAAAACTCGGACTGCTCAGCGGCGTTCAATTGGGCAATAATGATTTCGCAATCACAACTCAGACAAAACATGCTTAGCTGTTCTCGTATGTTTTTCTTTAGTTGCCAAGTGGACGCATTATTGTTCACCATTCACAGTCTTCAATCTGTCGTCATCATTGCAGTGTCATTTCAAACTTGTAATATCATGCCGTCAGATGCTGCCGCCTTCACGCTGTGTAGTAGATATGCAGTCATTGCCATGCATGCACTTATCATCCCAGAGTCGTTATGCCTCAATCGTGATGACTCTAGAATTGTCATCCCATCGTCGATCATGCCAACGTTGTCACCGCATCAGCATCATACTGTTGTCGGCATTCGACAGATGCATTACACAGATTAGCATTACGTTTTCAGCTTCTAGAACAGAATGCACGTGGTGATCTACCGCAGTAATATTATGAGAGGCACTTGGGCGGAACAATTGCTGGCCTCAATTGCCAAGCCTCCCTGTAACATCATTTATTTCAATCTCCATAATAATCCTAAATTGTGTCCCAAAACTTCTACAACAAATGTCAACATGGTTTCCATAAGACCTTGTCTCTCATGAAAAACACAACTATATTGTCATGTTTACTAACTTGATCTCCTCCATTGAACTTAGTTCTTGCGTTGAATGGATGCTTTTAGCGTTTTAAATTCTGCTACTTTGTGCCACTGCCTCCTTCTCCTGAATAAGCTAACTTAATATTGATTCACATGCAATTGCTAAAATTCACTGAATGCTTTCTTCATGACTAAACACAATTTTTATGTTAACAACTCCAATTCACAAATCTGTCTTTTGTCACTTCTCGCATGCCACAATGCTGAGTGTTTAGGCCCTTGATTTTTCTCATTTTAGATCTCACAAAGAACTTAACGTATAAAACTAAACTTTCTGTCGACTGTGTGTCTTGTCGTGAAACAACCAAACTCTGGCAGGTCCGTTTCTGTTCAAACAGACTAAACAAATGGCCCACTGTGTAAAAAAGGCAGCGTCTGTCGTCTCAGCGAAATAGAACCTCAAATCCCATTGGTTGTGACCACATCGCGAGCGTGCCTCTATGGAGCAGAGCGGGTGAAAGGGTACATCTGCCGTCGCTCTAGCGCGCCAGGTGTTGCGTGAGGGGAGAGGGTGCCGCCGCAATGCCACGTCATCCTTGCTCTCGCAAGCGGGCGCAAAGTGCATATCTCACCCCCACTGGGCTTAGCTGCTGCACGTGCCCAGTGGGGCAATGTCTCCAGTAATGTCTCTCTAGAGTGCCATCACTAGTTAAAAACCTAACATCAGTACCCAAGCAAAAAAAAACTGATAGAAATCTCTATAGTCTCTTAGGAATATGTATAGGTTGTACGGGTCCTTCTAAGAGTGATATATATTCCTACCTGACCCATAGAACTCTTTACCAGACTGGCAGGCAGCAGATAGATCTCACTGCCTACAAGCCCAAATAGCATGATGTACATATCAGTCTTTTAAACCCAGATAGAGATCATCATATGACATACAGAAATCTGATTGAGGCACTGATAAAGCATGTTAGAAATAGCACACATGCCGGTGCCCACACGCCTGAAGAGACGTTTTTAAAATGAACTGAATATACAACCCTGAATGCATTGCCTGGCACGTGAACAGATTAACAAACACAGTTGGGATATTGAAGTATCAAATAAAAACGAAGTGTGTAAACTGTGCAATTATCAAAACTTTTTACAGCTTGTATGCAGATATATTATCATAAACATGTTTCAACATAAATTAACGCACACATTTTCAAAGCACAGCAGCGTTACTTAGCCTATGAAACTACATTGGGGAAGTTGCATGAGAAAAGTATCAGTCCATCTTTGTAGCAGGCGTGCTCCAGTTCTTTTAATACAAAATTACATTTACAAATTTTGCGAGATGGATGTGCAACATTTAATGCATATCCAAAACAGGATTACTGTCATCATCATCAGCAGCAGCATCATTATTATATTTATGTCCACTGCAGGACGAAAGCCTCTCCCTGCAATCTCTAATTACCCCTGTCCTGCGCCAACCGATTCCAACTAGCACCCACAAATTTCATAATTTTGGCGCACCCCCTAGTCTTCTGCCATCCTCTACTGCACTTCCCTTCTCTTGGTACCCATTCTGTAACCCTAATGGTCCAACGGTTATCTAATCTGCGCATTACATGACCTGCCCAGCGCCATTTTTTTCTCCTAATGTCTATTAGAATATCATCTATACCCGTTTGCTCTCTTGTCCAAACTGCTCTCTTTCTGTCTCTTAAAGTTATACTTAGCATTCTTCGTTCCATCTCTCTTAGCACAGCCCTTAACTTGTTCTCAAGCTTCTTTGTCAGTCTCCAAATCTCTGCGCCATATGTCAGCACCCATAAAATGCACTGATTGTATACTTTCCTTTTCAATGATATCGGTAAGCTCCCAGTCAGGAGCTCACAATGTCTGCCGTATGCGATCCAGCCCATTTTTATTCTTCTGTGAATTTCCTTCTCATGGTCAGGGTTTCCTGTGATTAGTTGACCTGGGTAGACGTACACCTTCAAAGACTCTAGAGGCTGACTTGCGATCTTGAACTCTTGTTCCTTTGCCCGGTTATTTATCATTATCTTTGTCTTCAGCATATTAATCTTCAGCCCCACTCTTACACTCTCCCTGTTAAGGTCCTCAATCATTTGTTGTAACTCGTCCGCAGTGTTCCTGAATAGAACAATGTCATCGGCAAAACCGAATGTTGCTGAGGTGTTCGCCGTCGATTCCTACTCCTAAACCTTCCCAGTTTAATAGCTTGAATACTTCTTCCAAGCACGCAGCGAATAGCACTGCAGAGATTGTGTCTACTTGTCTGACTCCTTTCTTCATAGGTATCTTCCTACTGTTGTAATAAAGTTTATTTACAAAAGCAAAACAAAGCACTTTCAAGAATGTGGATACTAACTGTAGCTCTAACATGTCCGGCTGAGTTTGTGAATGCCATAAATTAGACACTACCAACGTGATTTCATTAAAGCTACTTTCTGGGTTAGTTTGTGCATACTTGATTTGAAAATTATAACAACAATAATGCATCCATCCACAAAGGAACAAGGAAAAGACACAAGCAACATGACTACAAACATGACTAGGGTTTATTTCACACTCCACTATCCAAAGAATAAACAAGCAACTTTAGCCACATTTAAACAAACACATAAGAGCAAAAACACAGACTGAAGTACCAACTTCACTATGCCCATTTGTGCTCACAGATGCTGTATAGAACACCAGGTCTAATTGGCATATGCTTTTATAATATTCCAATTTCATATGAAACTATTTTCTCCAGACTATGCATTTTTGCATTCATCCCAAAAGTGTCGTGATATGTGACAGAACACAAGTGAGCTTGTGCAAAAAGAACAAACTGGCATGGCACACTGACAGGAAGCAAGGAAACAGGACGAGCATCGCTATTGTTACAAGATCTACAGCAATATATCAGAACATGACAATACAGCAATATTATTTAAGCAAAAGTGAGTACAGATCTGAGAACTTATTCAAGTAAGAACATGGATTTACCATTTTTAAAACCACATAATCATGAACAAAAACAGCTAAACATCAATGCACATATTGCAAAATCAAAAGACACTAATCTTCACTGGGTGCTAGTTCAACCACCGCACGTCGAAATGTGTAAAAGTGGTTTAACCTGTGTAGCCTTCAGCATGTGAAAGCAAAGAAGACTATCAGAACAGGCTTCATATATAGTGTTTGGAGTCTTTGATTCAAACCGTAGTACGCTGTTGAAATGAAAATTCAGAGTTTGCTTGTTTCATTCAGAAAAAAGATAGTGTCTTAGTCATGCTGCCACAGTTAACAGATAAACTTGCACCAGCTACATTGAGTCAAAGGAGTAAATAAAGTGAGGCAGACAGATGCATGGTGTGAAAATGATGCTAGATAGTTATCAGCATGATAATATCCTTAATGCTATAAAGAGTACCTCCAGCAAGCAGTCTATATGCTTATGCCTTTTTGTTGCTTATGGCAACAAAATCCAACATCCTTGAAGAATGCTCACTTGCTGTCTGATGCACAAAATGAAGAATGCTGCCTTCTCTAAATTTATGAGCAACAAGAAAGCCACTCTGGAAGCAATTATATACATACACAGTAACACACACTAAAACTTACAAATGGGAGAAAAAACACAAACTAGGCTAACAATAAAAGAAACCTGACACCCAACAAGTGTTACATGTTACTCAAGTAGGCACATTCAACCTGAGTTAGAGAGATAGATGGTCGACTCCCGCACTCCTGTGCATGCATATGGATATGTTAAGCCTCAGCTACTCTTTCTATATCATAACTGTCCCCATGTTTGTGAAATCTGGTGTACAACTTCAAGAACAATGTTGGCTTGACAGGTGGTTTACCTTTCAATGAGTTCTATAAGGAGGATGCATCAACTCTTCCAGCCAATGTACACATTACCACATGAAAGCAGCAGCTTATAAACAGTACAACACCATACAGCACAAATTATATACATGGCACGTGTTATTAAACTTACATCATTAAAGTACATTAGAATTGGTGCTAAGGCTGGTGCACAATATATGCATATACTTTAAACAATCATAAATAATGCAGGAGCTTGGAATATGATTGGCTATTCTCGGAACTGCTTTGATAATACAAAAGTCAAGGCTTTGTTTTTGGCATCACCCACTCGAATTCGTTTTATTTCTTTTTCCAATTGAAGCATTGGCAAGGTTTGTGCCATGCGCTTCGACCGTGATTTTTCCTTGTTCGCGCACGGCCATGACCATAATACAAGAAAATCGCCCCAGTAACGCAGTGGTCCCTGCCTACTTTTTCATATACTTTACCGCAATACATTACGTATGCTTCACCGCATAACATAACTGTATTGCGGCAAAGTTAATTTTATGCAACTGACATTATGTAACGGACCTTTTGTTCCTCTGCTGCTCGCATGATCATAAGCTCGAAAAACCACTAAATAAAGACTTGGCTTGCTGCTGGTTGATTTCTAGCTAACATTTCGAGACGTCCACGTTGTTTACAAAAACATCGGTGAAGTTTCTCGCGCTCGGACTGCTTCAAAAGGCAGCGTGACCACCTATAATTAAGGCAGTCATAAGCAGCAACGAAATCCACACAAGGTACATCAACTTCCGCAAAGCTACTGGGCAACGCCATCAATAACTGGCACACGGGCCACCCAGGAGCTGGCAAACGCTGCGATGACATCCACACAAACCACGTCGTTTTCCACAAAGCTATTGGGCAACACGATCAGTCACAGGCACAGGTGAAGTCCGCAAAACACTACATGGGCAGAACTACTACGGCCATACTCAATCACTTCGCCACAAGCTCTCACATTTAGCGACATCAAACAGCTACAATCACTTCTCCACAGCCACTGACACAGGTGAAGACCGCACGAGCAGAACGGAAGCACCGAGCGCCACCTATTTAAAAATAATATACGGAGCCAAGCCAGATCATTATTTAGCGTCTATTTGGGTGAACCTAACGCTTTCGGGCCCTAACCATTCGTACGACCAGGGCACGATAACGCTTACCCCCCCCCCCCTTTCCACTCCTACGACCGGGTCGCAGGAACGGCGGCCACGTCCGGTAGTGCAGCAATAGTTGTGAGGTCACTCGCAAACCACAAGCAGTCGCACAGAACACAGGCCACACAAAATTTTCTCCCCACAAACGCCTTCAGAAACCTGGCCGTTTCTCTGGTGAAACGTTCTACGTTTGCGGAATCGAGGCCACATGGACGGTTCGCATTTCTTTCCGCCTCGCGGCCTTGGCAAGCATCGCCCTTACGGGAGCGCCACCACGGGAGAGCGGAAGGAAAGGAAAGGAGATACGCAAGCGCCTGGAATGCAAAGAGAGGACGGTGCGAACGTAGACATGGCCGACGCGGGTCAAAGTGTAGTATCTGTTCTTATTAGCCTACTATCCGGTAGGGGTTGCGTTTCGACACAAGATATTAAACTCCTCTTCGCCCGTCTGCCCTTCTCCCACTTATGTCTACCTCCTTATTTGTTATTTTTCTCTCACTGGCCTCCTCGCCCTACCTAAATGGAACTCAGCCTTCCTCTTGCCCTGCATGGTTGCCAATTAGGCTGCTGTAAATCTGTCAAAGCGCCTAGAGAGTATCAATCACTCTCACCACTGTGCCTTTCGGTTTGATGTATGTGAGAACGACCGGACTCGCGATGTGCTCGCGATCTCTGGAATCGTGCCGAAATGGCATTTTTTTAACCCTGATGAAGATCGGTCCACCGGTAGAAACTATTGAAGTAATACACTCCTTCTGTTTACCTTGTGGAATCGCTCCAGTTCTTTAAGTTTGAAAGGCAGCCTGAAGAATTCCGCTTTCCTTATATATATATATATATATATATATATATATATATATATATATATATATATATATATATATATATATATATATATATATATATATATATATATATAAATAAATATATATATATATAGTTACGAGGAGTTGCGAAGAATTGGTTTTATTTCCACGACGGTCATAGCGTGATCGCAGCACAGCCTGGCCTCTCAAACTCCTCGTTCTCTTCGTCTTCTCTTCTTTCTTCGTATCCGTGACTTTCGTATCTGTTACATTTCCCTGCAAGCAGACGAAGCCCGTGGGGCTAGTAACGATGGACAAGCAGGGTATAAAAGCTTCAGGCGAGCAATATGAGCCACCTCAGTTCTGCTTGATCGACGACCATTGCACAGTAGGGGAGCTATGACGTAAGTGAGTTCGCTCAGGCGGCCCACAACCACAAATGGGCCTGAACATTGTGACAAGAACTTTTGGCACAATTCACGCTTTCGTTGCGGGATCCAAAGAAGGAACAAGTCACCTTTTCTCAACGATACTTGTACGTGACGGCCGTCGTGTCGCTCTTTCGAACGACTTTGCGAGGCCAGAGAGCGAAGACGAGCTATTCGACGGGCTTCTTCGGTGAGACACAAAGTCTTCGATACAGAATCGTCACTGTGCACAGCGAAGGGCAAGAAAGCGTTCAGAGTGCTTCGCGGTAACCTTGCATACAGGAGATAAAATGGGCTATAGTTCGTGGTTTCGTGTTTCGCCGTGTTGTATGTGTAAATGATGAAGGGCAGCACGTCGTCCCAGTTCTTATGATTGGAAGAGACGTACATGGCAAGCATGTTGGTCAGCGTTCTGTTTGTCCTTTCAACGAGGCCATTGGTCTGCGAATGATACGTCGTGGAATGACGGAACTGTGAAGTGCACAAATGAAGTAACTCTTCAATGGCATCAGCTGTGAACTGGCGACCACGTTCGCTGATGACGACACGTGGTGGGCCATGACGAAGGGCCACGGAACGCAGCAAGAAGACCGCCACACAAGTGGCGGTGGAAGACGGTATGGCAGCAGTTTCTGCATACCGTGTAAGATGGTCTACGCAGACAATTATCCAACGGTTCTTGTTAGATAACGGGAAGGCGCCCAAAAGGTCAATGCCTACTTGCTCAAACGGCGTACAGGGCGGTGTCAATGGCCGAAGGGGACCCGGGGTTGCGGTGGTCGGTCGCTTGTGACGTTGGCACGTTTCACAACTTGCGACTTAGCGCTTGGTTGTTTCGTACATCTTGGGCCAGTAAAAGGGCTCCTGCGTGCGGTGCAGCGTTCGTACGAAGAAGAAATGACCGGATGTCACATCGTCATGCATGGCCCGTAGAACGTCGGAGTGGAGACTCTCGGGGACAACAAGCAGAAAACGCGCTCCATGCCCAGTGTAATTAGTTTTGTACAGCAATTTATCACGGACAGTAAAGCGACCGCTGCCTTTAGAATTACGGGCGGCGACAAAAAGCGGATCGAGGGTAACATCATTCCCTTGTTCACGCTGAAAGTCTGCCGCGTCAGGGAACGTAGAAGTAGCAGGAGTGAGACAGCCGTCCAAATTCTCAGCATTGCAGTCGGTAGTCGCAAGAGGAATCCGAGAGAGGCAGTCTGCGTCAGCGTGACAACGGCCACTCTTATACGATACCACAAAGTCATATTCCTGGAGGTGCAGCGCCCAACGTGCGAGGCGACCAGAGGGATCATGCAAACCGACCACCCAGCATAAAGAATGACGGTCGGTGATAATCTTGAAGGGTTCACCGTAAAGATAACACCGAAACATTTGTATGGCGAAAACGGCTGCCAGGCATTCCTGTTCCGTAACCGTATAATTGCGTTCAGATTTGCTCAGGCAACGGCCGGCATATGCGACAACATGTTCTGCACCACTGTGACGTTGTACAAGCACCGCTCCTATCCCAGTTCCACTAGCATCAGTGTGAACTTCAGTCGGGCAAGATGGATTAAAGTGACGCAAGAGGGGTGTTGAGTTAGTATGAACTTCAGTTGAGAGAGTGATGCGTCACACTCTGGTGCCGAATCGAAGGATGCATTTTGTCGCAAAATACTTGCCAATGGGCAAACGATGTCGGCAAACCGGGGAACAAAACGACGAAAATACGAACATAGGCCACTGAATGAGCGGAGTTCTCGTGCTGACTGCGGTGGCTTGAAGGAGCTCACCGCTTCAATCTTACGAGGATCGGGTTTGACGCCATCCTTGTGGACTGAAGTTCCCAGGACCAGTGTTTGACGTTCGCCGAACCGACACATTTTTGAGTTTAGAACCAGTCCAGCTTTCTCAATTAAGTCGAGAACGAGGCCGAGGCGCGTTATGTTCTTCAAGCGTGCGGCCCAAGATTACACCATCATCGAGGTAACACATGCATATCTCCCACTTTAGACCACGTAGTACTGTGTCCATGAACCTTTCCATAGTGGCAGGAGCATTGCAAAGGCCAAAAGGCATAATATTAAATTCGAATATGCCATCTGGAGTCACGAAAGCAGTCTGTTCCTTGTCGGCAGGGTCCATAGGTATTTGCCAATACCCCGATCGCAAATCAAGTGTTGAGAAGTATGAAGCAGCGTGTGCGCAATCAATGATGTCATCGATTCGCGCTAGTGGATAGACATCCTTCTTCGTCACTGCATTTAGATGTCTGTAATCCACGCAGAATCTCCAGGAGCCATCTTTTTTTCGGACCAGGATCACTGGGGCTGCCCATGGATTAGACGACTCTTGAACGACATCTTTGTTCACCATCTCCTCGACTTGCTCTGCAATAACTTTGCCCTCGGATGATGACACTCGGTAGGGCTTCTGGCGGATGGGGTGTGACGAGCGCAGGACGACGGTAAATGAAGGGGTGCATCTGCATGCGTGAAGTTAAATGCACTCATGCCTAGCAAGGACCTGTACAAATTCTTGCCGTTCCGATGTACACAGTCAGAATGGCGATTATCGCAAGGGGAGAAAGCTGTAGAGACGTCCGTAGTTACTGCCGCTATTGAGCTACATGCGGCTTCATCGAAGAGAGCGATTTTCTTACCGCGAGGAAGGGCAACCGGCGTGGCGGAACAGTTCAGCGCCCACAATGTGGCGACTCCTTTTGTCATGTACACGACAGAGCAGGGCACAAGTATAGCTTTCTTTAAACAGGTTATCCGGAGAACCCTAACTATAAGGTCAACACAATCAGCGTCAACAGTAGTTGAAGAAACACGAACGGGCGTCAGGCACCACGATGGTGCAAACACTTCATCAAAAACACTGAGTGTGTCTGTGTCCCTGTCTTCGCTACGCGAGCTTTGTTCGGAATGTGCTGATGCAATTAACTTGTTCAATGATATTTCGCCACATCCAGAGTCCAGAGAAGCGCCGCAGTGCTCAAGAAAATCGATAACAAGAATAACATCGTGCGAAGAACGAGAAATAACAAGGAATTCCGACACAAAAACTTTCTCAGCCAACAAAACACTCACAGCAGAAACACCAAGGTGACGAAGCCACTCGCCGCCTACTCCACAAGAGGTAATACCGTCGTTCCAAGAAAAGATAACTTTGTGACCTAGCCGGTTTTTGAAAGCGAGACTCATCACAGACACAGTCACCCCAGTATCAACTAACGTCATGGTAGGTATTCTATCAATCGAGACATTCACTTTGTTTTTGAACATCACAACAGCCAGAGGTATTTCTTGCAAAGACCGTCCGATGACCACCCCTCCATTGGCCGCGAATGCTAGTTTACCGGCGGCGGCGAGGAAGAACGGCGCCGAGGGGAGGGAGAGCGACGGGGACAGTTATTTGGTGGCGTCAAACTCCGCTCAGATGCTGGCGAATCGCTGCGTCTGGTCTCGTGTGAGAAGTGGTCCATTGGAAGCAAATCGGTCGTCCGCAAGCCATATGAAGTACGGGTTCTTGGTGGCGAGAACATCGGTTGTGTCCTACGTGAGTGACGGCCTTGGCGACAACACCGATCTATTTCCAGTGGAACCGCAGTTGTAGCATACGGGAGGGTTGCGGTTCACAGCGTCTTCCTCGAAACGAATGGTAGGCGGCTGCAGTCGGCGAGAAAGTTCGTTTTCATGTGGATAACGTGTCTCTGCTGCTTGCTGAAATCCGTCATATCGTTCATAAGTCGCGTCGTGGTAGTAGGGTCGGTGCTGTTCTTGTCGCGGCCTGACAAAAGTCACAGGGCCTCGGGGGTGAAAACGAGGCTGCTCTCGTTGTGGCCGAGCGTCATAAGTAGGGCCTCTGTCGTAGAGACGTGGCTGCTGTCGGGGCGGGAGTTCATAATCATCAGTGCCCCCAGCCACAGAATACGGGGAGAAGGACGCCGCGTTTGGCTCGAAATCTGGTGATAGGCGGAAGTAATGAGTGCCTGGATGTGTCACTTGCGCGTGCAGGCTTAGCTCTTCCCGAACTATTTGTCGGATCGCTGATGCCAGATCGAGGGGCTGATTGCTGTCCACGCTTGCAACTGTCGTCACATTGGCTAGCCTGCCAAACGTCGGCGTGATGCACCTTGTCTTCAGTTGCTCGAATGTACGACAGTGCCGAATGATGTAAGCGACGGAAGCCAGGTTGTCTTTTGCGATGAGGAAGTTATAAGCATCCTCGGCAATTCCTTTTAGGATGTTCCTGATTTTGTCTTCCTCGGACATTCCAGAGTCCACCATCCTACACAGTCTTATTACTGCCTCAATGTAGGTAGTACAGGTTTCACCTCGCACTTGCGCACGTTGCAGTAGCGTCTGTTCTGCCCTTTTCTTTTTCGTCGCGGAGTCACCGAATCGCTCTTTGATTTCCAAAACAAATCTTCCCCATGTTGTGAACGTTTCTTCGTGATTGTCGAACCACAACAACGCAGTATCCGTTAGAGAGAACACGACGGTCTAAAGCTAAGAAGCGCTGTTCCACTTGTTGGCGGCACTCACCCGATTATAAAGGATGAGCCATTGCTCGACGTCTTCGTACGATCTTCCGGCGAAGGGACGCGCATCTTTCAGATGTAGAACGGAACTGGTCGGCGCAGCAGTTGGAATGAGCGGTTGTTCGTCTGCGCCGTGGGACATATGCAACTCCGGTGGGTTCGGTGGAAGTCCAGCAAGGCGACGGCTCCTCGAAAAACTTGTGGTTCAGCCTCCGTCTTCGGGTGTCGATTACCCCGCACCTTCCACCACAACTGTTACGAGGAGTTGCGAAGAAATGGTTTTATTTACATGATGGTCGTAGCGTGATCGCAGCGCAGCCGGCCTCTCAAACTCCGCGTCCTCTTCGTCTTCTAGTTCTTTTCTTCTCCGTGCCTTTCGTATCTGTTACAATATATATATATATATATATATATATATATATATATATATATATATATATATATATATATATATTTATCTGTGTGTGTGTGTGGTGTGAGTGTGTGTGCATAGCTGTCAGTCCTCCACTTAAGTGCACATTCAGGTAGCGACACGACTTGAGATGACGAAACGGTTCGCTTAGTCTCTCTCTCTCTCTCTTAATATATATATATATATATATATATATATATATATATATATACATATATATACGAGAGAGAGAGAGAGAGAGAGAGAGAGAGAGAGAGAGAGAGAGAGAGAGAGAGAGAGAGAGAGAGAGAGGAGAGCCTAATTCGGCATCTCAACTCGTGCCGCTACCTGAAAGTGCACTTAAGTGGAGGATGCGTTAACCAACGCGCCGTCGCACACCTGCGCTCGCTAACTTGTGCAAGCTGTTGCGCCCCGCACAGACTGCGTATGAGGCCATCTGGTGACAAATTTCAGAGGCCAGTGGAGATAATAGTGCAGCGCACGGGGACGTACGAAGTTGTGATCACTGCAGGGCCGTCCATCGGAACACGCTAATTGCATTGGCCTGCTGCTGTCGTAGTACATGAGTTCAGTGCCAGAGATATTGCTAACGTCCTGTGAAATTTGAAACCGACTGCTGCAGTGCGTCTCAACTTGACTGACTGACTTCAAGAATGAAATGAACGATTACGTTGTCGTAGTAATGTGTAGATATATGTATATGCTTCTAGCTCAGGCTTAACTCCTCACACGACCTGTTGCCAAACGCTTGACTCATGTATTCTTCTAATTTGGGCTACAAACAAGGAATAAAAGATTTTAATTTCTTAGAATGCGGTCCATGTGAAGAAGAATACGTCTTTCAACTACGCTTCATCTGACGCCAGGCCCGCAATCAAGGGGACGGTTAGGGAGTCCTGGCGCCCAGCGAAATTTACATGTTCACAGGGTCAAAATAGATCTGTTATTTGTTTGTTCTATCATATCTCAGTGATGCGCTTGACTCAGACGTGAGAACAGCTGAATAGAAATCTTTCCTAATAGCCACCGTTGTTACCGCGAAACCCCTCTATAAAATAAATTTTGGGTACGGCTGGCCCCGACTGACAACTGCGCGTGTTATGGTCGCTAAATTTAGGCTTTGGCTGTAGCGTGGAATAAAAAAACGCACCTTATTCGGTGAACGCGAAAGAAAGCTGCGCACCCATTCTTATCCCAAACTGCCAAAGAAAAGTGCAAGCAGTAAATTGGTGATGAGGTGTCCGAAAAAGATCCTTCTGGAAAAAGACACTCACCTTTGGAAATTTGTTCATTAAATATAGGAGCCCATGCAACAGGCACCTAATTCATAATTAAATAAAATACAGGAAGCTTATAAGCTAAATGCTTAATCTCGCCTCCTCCTGCTCCGATGAACTATAATTGCTTGGAGCTAATGCAAAAACTGGAACACCAGAGAGCTCATTGTGGGACAATATTTATTTTCCATGGATCTGCACTGGTTAAGCACGGCATGCTATGCATCACTCCCCGTCGACAGTGCTACCCTTCCTGAAATCGGTGTTGGCGTAGAGTCGGCCATCTCGCTTGTGGATGCCGCTGATAACGGTTTGCATGGATTGCTTGGATTTTTTGTGTCCTTTTTTCTTCAAATCGCTCACGTATCTCTGAAAAAGAAAAAAAGCTGAAATAGCTATAAACTGAACGGCTTACAGCTTAGATCACGAGCCCAAAAATGTAACTTAAAAATAAAAAAAAACATTTAGCGCGTAATTTTCTTGCAGAATTGTCTGATCAAAGCTCTTTAAACACTCAGGTGCCGATTTTTTTATCGCTGTCTTACTCACCATCCAAATGTTCCAGGGTGCACTTTCAAAAACATAATGTTGCAAAAAAATGTTATACAGATCAGACTTTTCTGCTAGTTGGTTACACAGTGATGGGGTAAAAAGAGATTCAACCCTACCCATCACGACGACTATCGCGTCAATGTGATTAGCATTCTCGCAATGTAGCGTCAAGAACTATTGCTGAAGACACCTTTATTTAGACTCTATAGGGGTGATTTTGAGATTTCCATTGGTTCAGCTACGTGCGGGGTCGGCCCAATTTGCTATGACACACGCTCGCCACGGTCGGTTCTAATCATGACGACACGAGGACGACACTGTGACGTCAATGGAACGACGAAGGTGGTATGACGACGACGGAATAACGACAACGGGATGACGATTCTGAAATGATGACGATGGTATAACGACCACAGCGTGCCAACGACGGCAGGAGGACAATGGGATGTTGAGGAGCGTGTGACGACTGTGGCTAGATGACGTAGGCGTGACGAAGAGGGCATGGAGGGAATAGGATGACGAAGCTGGAATGACGACGAGGGAGCATCCACGACGGCATCGCGACGACGGCACGACCACGATTGCATGACGGTGACGCAGTTGCTGTCCTGCGGGAAGTGGCACATTGGACAAACAGGACGATGTTTCAACAATCCTTTAATGGAACAAAGAGCTTCTTTTTAAGGGCCGCAGTCTTCTAATCGGTGCCTACGTTGCAAGGAATGTAAGTGCAAACCGTTGCTAAAAACCAGATGCTGTCAAGACACAAAGATAGGGTAGCGAAGGAGATTGCCGAAGCATTCTTTATTCCTAAGACCGGTGACATGTGCGGTCTCGAGGCCAACCGGCGAGTCTGTGCAAACTAGAAATTGATTATTTACCCACTAATATTTAAGCTGCTACACGTGTTTATGCCAGGGTATATAAATTGCGTATTTTTCAAGGTAAACCATTGTTGCCAGTCTGCACTCGTCGGTGTTTTCTATCTCGCCCTCGGGCGTTTACGCCATTCTTCCTTGAGTAGTAATACCGATCTTTATAACAGGCCCTCCGTGCGCAGTGTCTAACTTCAGGCCAATATATCGTACTTGTGTCGCATACGAAATTCTAAAACATATATTACAGCATTATACATCATATTAATCAGTATTCACTGCTCACGCCTCGATAGCAAGGCTTTCGCGAAGGCTTGACTGCCCGGATTTGAGCATGATATATCGTGTGCATTAGACAATAAAAATTGAGTGGATTGCGAATTCTAAGGTTTCAAGAAGGCATTGCATATAATAACGCTAGCCTTACCTCTGGGAAAAAGTACCGCATATAATATAATTCCTCAGGTGATTTTATGGGTTGCTGATTGCGTGGCATCGTGTCACCAGTTCGTTGTTTTTATTTGTGTCCAGTCCAGTTCAACCAAAGTAAATTCAGACTTTTCCAAGGCTCTGTTTTGTGGCCACTGTTGTTTTTATTGTGCGTTAATAATATAACTTACAGTACCGAAAGAGAATTTTCGCAGACGACAGCATATTGTATAGGAAAATCAATATTGCTCAGGATGAAATTTGTATGCAGAGAGATATCAACAAAAGTAATGACTGGTGCATGCGATGGCGCATGCAGTCGAACCTAAATAACACAGATTTCGTGGAATGACCTAGAGAAGAGATGGCTCCTCAGACTTGTCACACCACTATTAGATTGCAACACATAAGGTATTAGAGTATACATACCTAGAAATTTATGCATAATTTCATTGGCAACGTCATGTTGACTACGCATTAGGTAAAGCGGGCCAGATACTCAGGTCTTTTCGCCGAACTGCAAAGATATTTGCAAAGACTTCCAGCGAGCTCCTTTATTAGACACACGTGATATTTGTCCTGAAAGGCGTCAGGCAGAGAGATGCGATCCCTCCAATGCTATTCACAGCGTGTTTACAGGAGGTTTTAGGTGACCTGAATTGGGAAGAATTGGGGATAACGGTTAATGGAGAAGACCTTAGTAACTTGCGATTCGCTGATGATATTGCCTTGCTTAGTAACTCAGGTGACCAACTGCAATGCATGCTCACTGACTTCGAGAGGCAAAGCAGAAGAGTGGGAGTAAAAATTAATCTGCAGAAAACTAAAGCAATGTTTAACAGCCTCAGAAGAGAACATCAGTTTAAGATGGGTAGCTAGGCGCTGGTAGTGGTAATGGAATACATCTATTTAGGGCTGGTAGTGACCGCGGATCCAGATCATGAGTGAGTGAGTGAGTGAATAAACTTTTATTTGGTCCAGCAAAGCGCGATAAAACGCGCACCTGGCTAATCCCACGACGGGACTGACAGATCTAGTCTGCCGGCCCGATCGCGGGCGCGCTGGACAACCAGGATTTGATCCTCAAAGACGGGACTTCGCAGGAGGGCGTCCCACTCTTCCTTGGTGAACTTCGGGTCCAGTGACCAGCACTCCCAGAGCATATCAGGCAACGTAGCTACCTCACCACAGGCCACGCAAGAACAATTCGGATAAATCTCGGGATATATGCTATTAAGGGACGCCGGATTTGGGTACGAGTTCGTTTGCAGAAGTCTTAGTGTGACCGCCTGCGGCGTGCTTAACTTGGAGTGAGGCGGGGGGAAAACCCTTCTCTCTAAGTAGAAGAATTTAGTGATTTCGTTGTGTGTGAGAGGAGCGTCTCGGTGTCCGGGGAGAGAGTCGCCCGACCCGAGGGCAGCGCGGTCGGTAAAGCCACGCGCAGCCTCGTGGGCAGCCTCGTTGAGGTTCAGAGGAGCCCCCTCAATCGCCCCAACGTGTGCAGGGAACCAAAGGATCGAGTGCATGGAGGTGTTGCCGTGTTTGGCGCCTTTCAGAATTTGAACTACCTGCCGGGCTACCCGGCCTTTCTGGAATGCCCTGATGGCGGCTTTCGAATCGCTATACACCCTGTCTCTCCGACCGTCTTGCATGGCGAGTGCAATGGCCACTTGCTCGGCCACCTCTGGGTTCGTCGTCCAGACGGAAGCACAGTTGATAACTTTGCTCAGCGTGTCAACGACGGAAACCGCAAAAGCCTTGCCATCTCGGTATGCAGCTGCGTCCACGAAGCTTGCTGCGATTTTGTCCCTGTTTACTTGCTTTAGCATATTCAATGCTCCTGCCTTGCGACGACCTGCGTTGTGAACGGGATGAACGTTGCGGGGCAAAGGGCGACCACGATCTTCTCCCCTATTTCTCTGCGGATTTGGGTGTCTTCAGCCAAGTTCTTGGTTGGTGCGAGTCCGATCTCCTCGAGGATTCGCCTGCCGGCCGGCGTGGTGGACAGCCGACTTAGCTGGGCCCGTTCCTGAGCCTCGGCTATCTCCTCCATGGTTTTGTGTATGCCGAGCCGAAGGAGGTCCTCTGTATGCGTTCCGACGGGCAGCCCGAGGGCTCTCTTGAAAAATTTTCTAATGAGGGCATTAAGCTTTTCCCGTTCGGCTCTGAGCCAGTTGTGCATGGCCACCGTGTAGGTGAAGTGACACAGCACAAAGGCGTTGATGAGCCGAAGCAGGTTGTCCTCTTTGAGGCCACGATGTCTGTTCGTGACCCTTCGGACAAGGCGAAAAGCATTGTCGGTTTTCGCTATTATCTTGCGTAACGCAGTGCCATTGCCGCCGCGTGATTCTATAAACATACCCAGGAGTCTGATAGTGTCGACCCTGGGTATCGGGTCACCGCTCTCAGTGAACAGGTGAATGTCACTTTCCGAGACCGGTTTCCAGCCCTTGGGTCTGCGCCCTTTTTCTATTCTATAAAGGAGAAGCTCATATTTCGTCGGGCAGCATCTGAGTCCGGTGGGTAGCAGGTACTGCCCCGTGTCGCCTACCGCCTCTTGCATGGCGCTTTCCACTTGCCCTTCGCTACCGCCGGTGCACCAGATAGTGAGGTCGTCTGCGTAGATGGTGTGTTTGATACCTTCAACTTGGGCCAGATTCCTCGAGAGGCCGATCATGCAGATGTTGAAGAGTGCAAGAAAAATGACCCAGCCTTGCGGCGTGCCCCATGGGCCCAGGAGCACCTCGTCGGAGACGAGGTGCTCCTGGGCCGATGGGGCACGCCGATCGCCGATCCGTCGATCCGCAGTCGCCGATCCGCAGCTTCGCTTTGCTCCCCGTCAGGAACGAACGGACGTAGTTATATAGTCTGGGGCCCAGCTCGAGGTCTGCCACGGAGGCCAGAATGTATTCGTGGAGAACGTTGTCAGACGCTTTCTCGAGGTCGAGTCCGAGCTGGGCCCTGGTGTCTCTGGTACTGCCGTCGATGATTTGATGTTTGATCATCTTCGCGGCGTCCTGCGACGAGAGGCCGGCACGAAAGCCAATCATGTTGTGAGTATAGATGTTGTTCTCTTCGAGATATCTGTTTAGTCTGTTGAGGACGACATGCTCCGCCACTTTCCCAACGCAGGAGGTGAGAGAGATCGGTCGGAGGTTGTCCACGTTCGGAGCCTTGCCGGGTTTGGGGATCAGGACGACGTTGGCGGTCTTCCATTGCTCTGGGACGCTGCCGTTTTTCCAGGTTTCGTTGATCTTCTCGGTGAGGTATGCGATCGAACCGTCGTCAAGGTTCCGCAGCATCTTGTTGGTGATTCTGTCGGCACCTGGTGCACACTTCTCCTTGAGCGCGAAAATGGCTTGCTTAATTTCCCCCACGGTAAAGTCTTCGTCCAATTCCGGACGGCTTGGGCCGAGGTAGTCAGGAAACCGGTATTCCTCGTTTCCACGCTTTATGGGAAGGTATTTCTCCATGAGCTTGGCAACCAGCTCGTCCCCGGAACAGGATGTGGTAGCTTCGTGCAGGGCTCTGGCGAGCGTATGTCTCTGACTGAATCTGGTACTGCCCTCGTCGAGGAGATGTTTAAGCATGCCCCAGGACTTGCCGTTACGTATCTGCCCGTCTAGCGAGTCACAGACCTCGTCCCATTGCTGCTTGCCGAGGGTCCGACAGTGATCTTCGATGGCATTGTTAAGCTCGGAGATCTTTTTACTCAATCTTCGTTAAACCTTTGTCCTTTCGATCTTAGAAGCAGCGCCTGCTTGGTCTCGATCAGATGGCCAGCCTACTGTCTATCTTGTTTACCTCCAAGTCGCTGACGATATTCTTAGTGGATGACTCGGCGTCACTCTTGATTCGCTCGCACCAATCTTCCAGGTCATTGGGGACGGGTGCGCTGTCGTTGCCGCGGAGCTTGCGAAAAAGGTCCCAGTCCATGACAGTGAATTCCCTGGATTTACTTCGGGTGACTTCGAAGCGGGTCTCGAGCGCATAATGGTCGCTACCAAAATTTATTGCGGTGTTGCTCCACTCGGCTCCCTCGACGTTCTTCACGAACGCCAGATCGGGGGTGGTGTCCCGGCTCACCGAGTTGCCGATTCGGGTGGGGAACGCCTTGTCCGTGATGAGCGTGAGGTCCATTTCGTTGGCGTTCTGCCACAGACCCCGGGCCTTGCTCGTGTCGTAGACGTACCCCCACATGCCGTACGGTGCGTTGAAATCTCCGACGACGACCAAGGGATGGGTGCCGGCCAGGTCGACGGACTTCTTGAGTATCGTTTTGAACTGCTGTTGCGAGTGCCTAGGATTGCTGTAGATGTTGAGAATAAACACGCTGTTTCTTCGCTGGTTGTGTTGTGTCGTGTTGAGCACAACCTCCGCCGTGACGTATTCGACCTTGCAACTCGCCAGCTTCAGGTCGTGAGACAAGTAGTAAGCCTCCTGTCAATGAACGTGCACACTCCCCGACCTTCGCCCTGCACGGAGACGGCACGATAACCAGAGAGGGATGCGGCAAAGACGAGGGTTTCCTGTAATGCTATTACTTGTGGTTTGTTAGGTAGCGATCTTAAATATTGCTGCAAAGGAGCCCTCTTATTGGAGTACCCCCTGCAGTTCCATTGCCAAATTTTGAACTCCTCTTTGGAACTATCCATGATTAGATAAAGTGTCCGGGGTACCCGCTGTAAGCACAGGTGCACGCAAGAAGTTCCCCCCACTCTGACGTGCCGGTGTGCTCGTAGCCCTGATTTGAGTCCCCGACGCGTTCGGAACAACAACCTGCATCGGAGTTATGGACGTATTATTCGGTATCACCAGACGCTCGAGGGCGTCCATGCGATCGGCCAGCGCGCCTGGGCCTCTCCTCGGGTCTCCAAGGGCGACTTGCACCTGTGCTAAGCCTTGTTGTAACTGCTGCACACTCTTAGTGAGCGTGGCCAGCATGCCTTTGATCTCACAAGTTTGCGAATCTGAATCGTCCTTACTGGAAACTGCCCTACGTTTGGCGGTGCCGGCCGAGTCGCAGGCTGGAACTGGTGCTTCTGTGGCGGTCGGCGCCGACGCGTTGGATGTAGCACTCTGACTGATTACCAATTTCTTGATCTCTATCATTTCACTAGCCATATTTCTGATCATTTCTTTTAAGCCCGCGTTTTCCTTCATAAGGCGCGCTACCTCGGCGTCCCTGGATTGCTCTGGAAGCGGGTCGCGTGGACCCCGGTAGGATCTCGCGCGGGCGCCGCCAGCAACCATATCTGCCCACGATAGCGTCGACTTTCTCTTCCTCTGCTGGCCGGCACTGGACCCATACCGGGCCCTCGAGACAGAGCGGCTCCTGGAGCGGCTTCCGGATCTGCCCCTGGACATAGATCTGCCCCTGGACCGGGATCTTCCCCTGGGCCTGGAACGGCGTCCGGAAGGCGGAGAGGGGCTCCTGGATGTATAGCTCCCGCGAGCCGCGGAGCGACCGGCGGCGGCCGGGAGTTGTCGCTCGCCCATGGCGAGGGCCGGAGACTTGCTTCTATTGGCTCGGGATCGGTCCCTGCGTCTGCGTCTGACGAGGTACGGCGTCTGGTACCTCTGCTTGCATTCCTTGGCAGCGGTGAAGTGTCGGCCTCCGCACAGGCTGCATTTGGGGTCGCACTTGTGTTGTTCGTCCGGGTTGGCGATGCCGGAACCCCTGCACATAGGGTCGTCCGGCGAGGGGCAGACGTCCGCTCGATGCCAGAGGCGGCCACAGGCGTAGCACACCTCCACTTGCTTCCTATATAATGCACACCTGACAAGTGTGCCACCGTGCGACACGTAGTTTGGCACCTTGTAGCCGTCGAAGACCACACCCATGGTGCCCGTGCTCTTGATTCGTTTGGCTCCCAAGGCCAGCGGGTTCTTCGAGTTGACAATCTTGCGATCGAGCTCCTCCGGGCCTTCACTCGGTGCGATGCCGCGGATGACGCCTTTGCACGTAGAGTTGGGCGCTGCCTCGTACGCATTCACCTCGTGCTGCTGGCCGCCAACAGCGATGCACTCGACCCTGACGTAGAGGGTCGCATTCTCTCTGCTGGGGGTGCTGATGACCATGATATTTTGTTGGAAATTCGGGCACATCCTGTCCGAGTCCCGCTTCGCCTCGTCGAAACCGACTGCGTTCCATATGGCCTCGGCCACAACTGTCGGTCCGACCTTGCTGATGTTCAGACCTCCCTTCGGCCTGACGATGTTCTTCGCGTCTTCTTTGGGCAACGGAGGCATCCTTTCACCCCGAATAATTTTGGCTTTAGCGCTGCTGCGGTCTCGGTGACCCTTCGCGGTCGCGTTGTCATTTGGCTTAGCGCCGGTAGAATCGGCACCAACTCACTCGACGGGCGCCGATTTGGCTCCGGAGCGCCTTGCAGCAACTGTTTGCCATGCGCGATCCTTGGAAAATTCCTCGGGAGTCAGAAACTCCCCTTCCACTTCGCATTCCATCACGGCAGACACTGACGAGAAGAGTTGGCGCCGCAGCAGCACTTCGCCGCGCTAACACAAGTGCGGCAAGGGTTAGCGTCGCAGCGGCGTAGCCTGGACGGAAAAGGCCGATAAAATCGCAACAAGGCCACCCACCTTCAAGAGTCGAGGTGTCTACGGGATCGCAACAACTTAAAGAGTCAATTGGCACTAAAACAGTCGACCTGGGCTCAAATTAAATCACCGAAATCATTTTCAGAAGCGGGAGCCGGTCTTCACCGCCTACTGGCACCTCCAGATCATGAGACTGAAATAATCAGAATAAGAATGGGCTGGGGTACGTTTGGCAGGCATTCTCAAATCATGAACAGCAGGTTGCCACTATCCCTCAAGAGAAAAGTATATATAACCTGTGTCTTACCAGTACTCACCTACGGGGCAGAAACCTGGAGGCTTACGAAAAGATTTCCACTTAAATTGACGATGACGCAACGAGCTATGGAAAGAGGAGTGATGGGTGTACCGTTAAGGGACAAGAATAGAGCAGATTGGGTTAGGGAACAAACGCGAGATTATGACATCTTAGTTGAAATCAAGAAAAAGAAATGGGCATGGGCAGGAGGGAAGATAACCGATGGTCATTAAGGGTTACGGACTGGATTCCAAGGAAAGGGAAGAGTAGCAGGGGGCGGCAGAAAGTTAGGTGGGCGGTCGAGATTAAGTTTGCAGGGATGACATGGCCCCCATTAGTACATGACCGGGGTTGTTGGAGATGTATGGGAGAGGCCTTTGCCCTGCAGTGGGAGTAACCAGGCTGATGATGACGATGATGAGATTTGTCCTTGACTATACGTGCCTTGTCTGGAACCCAGCAATTATGCGCGACAACGCTAAAGTACGAAGGGCGCTGAATTTAGTAGCTCGATTTATCTGCTGACAATATGACAGAAACTTCAAAGTTACCCGTACAAAAAGATTTTAGGAAATACGACAGTTTGGACCATCGTCGTCGTGAACTTCGCCAGAAATTTTTCCACATCATTTACTATTCAACTGTTGGCATCTAGAGGGAATATAATTTGAGGGAACCATGCAACCTATCTCAGCGGTTTGACCACACGTTTAAAGTAAGCTAAAAATCCTGTAAAACATAATTATTTGGCGCGTCCTTCTTTACGAAAACGATTTGCGAGTGGAATCGGTTGCATCCTTCTAATATATTGCTTTCTTGTAATGATTTTTTTCTGAGTTAATTAACTGATTAGCTTATCTGTACTAATGCTTTCGCATTATTAGGATGCTTCACGCACTATCTGAAGGCTATCTATCTACGTTTGTACCCAACAGTTTCCCGCCCGCCTGGGTTACTGGGTAGCCCGTGGTCGAAAAACCAACCGTCCGACAAAGATGGGTCCCTGAGTATGTGCCGGGTTTCAACAGACCTCTTTCACGCCGACATAGGTCACTGTAGATGAGGAACTGGTTAGGTACTGCTTTTCGAAGAAACTCTTTGACGCCGACTTGTAACACTGGGCATGCGTCTCTCTGAGCTTGTCTTCAGTGAACCTCTTTGATGCCAACTTGTGTCGTAGAGCATGTGACATTCAGTGAGTGCCGCTTTTGAATAAACGTCTTTGACGTCAACTTGAGTAGCTAGGTATATACCACAGGGAATGGGCCACTCTAAAAGGCTGAAAACGATCCCTTAAATTTATCTCATGCTGAGCGGAATCGAATCCATGTCGCAAGGGTTCCTGAAAGACGTCAGCCCAAAGTATTAGCAGGCTGCGCCACAAAGGCACTAGGTTTGCACTGCCGCTCTTCAATGATCTTCTCGCCAGCTTGGGCCACTGCGTATGTGCCACTGAGTATGCGGCAAGCGAGAGAACAATCCTCAGCGTCCGCACGCACCAGATCACCACGCTTCTCGTCTCGAATGCCACGTGCGGGCTTATCGGCAACGCCACTAGGTGGCGAAGCGTGTCCAATATGAAGTGCGAGAGCAGCACTTAGAGTGGACAGCTAGGATATTTGGGAAAACGACATTTCATGCAGTTCACGCATAAGAAGCGGAAAGCCAAAAGAAAACGTTAGCGCTGTGCAGTAAATAATGTCATGCACCAGTGTCCAGCAAAGACGTCGACGCAAACGCCTCGAAAGTTTCGCGTTCTCGCTGTTTGCGGCACAGGCATCGGACCTGCGCAGTTTTTTCTTGCATACTTTCATCCCTCCGCCTTCTTACCTTCCATGGGCAAGATTATAAAACCGAAGCAGACACAACCATAGCGAGGTGAGTATAAGCTACTGCTTGCTTATCGCGTGATGACGGCCCACATTCATATTTTTTGATGACTAGGCTTCAATACTGTCATGAGGCACTCTCTTCTAGCTTTTTTTTCTTCCCTCCATGTGTCTCCACCGGCGCCATAGAGGTTTACCCCTCCACGGCAAGAATCTCGAACGTTTGACAATAAAATTAGTCAGGGGTCGGAATATAGTAGTAAAACGAAGTCTTTGCTTTAGTAATGTATTCGCAAAAAAGACTTCGAAGTAGAAATAAGCATTCAAGAAGAAGGTTTATTAAGGAGTTTCTACCTAAATATATCATATGGCTACGGCACAATTTGTGCGATCACGAAAGGCCAGCAGTGTGAAGACGACGACGACGATTAGAAGCTAGCGGGGGCTGTTGCCTCTTGGCCAAGCGCAGCGTATTTTCCTAGTATATATATTTGTACATAGCTTTTCGTCTGCGTCTTCCTACGTAACATATCTGGTGGAGGTGGACGTTCCCCGTACCTCGTCACGGAGCTTCGCAGTGGACGGAACGTCGAGCCTTCCTTCATGGCTCCCGGCGACGACAACCCGACTCCGCCATCTCCGACACCTGCTGCCACTTCAACGACCTACATCACTCCCCGCTCATCATCATCCGCTCCCCGTGATCCTGGCGTATTCTCGGGCCAAGATGGGGAAGACGTCGATGACTGGATCCGCTTGTATGAACACGTCAGCCGCAATAACCGGTGGGACCCTACTATTGTGCTCGCCAACGTAGTCTTT
Source organism: Dermacentor albipictus (assembly GCF_038994185.2). Taxonomy (NCBI): domain Eukaryota; kingdom Metazoa; phylum Arthropoda; class Arachnida; order Ixodida; family Ixodidae; genus Dermacentor; species Dermacentor albipictus. The sequence continues at coordinate 464,460,078 of NC_091821.1, read as the reverse complement.
TACCTCGGTAGCGCACCTCGAGTTTGGTATCGCACGCACGAAGATGAGCTCACCAGTTGGGATTCACTTAAGACACAGCTTCGAGACTTGTTCGGCAACCCCTACGGTCAACAACTTGCCGCGCAGAAGGCGCTTTCCGGCCGTGTGCAGACGTCAACAGAGCCCTATGTCACGTACATTCAGGACGTCTTGGCTCTGTGCCGCAAAGTTGACACCCACATGACTGAGTCAGACAAGGTTTCCCACATCCTCAAAGGCATTGCCGATGACGCCTTCAACTTGCTCGTTTGCAACAACGTAGCCACGGTGGATGCTGTTATAAAAGAGTGCCGCCGCCTGGAACTCGCCAAAAGCCGACGTATTGACCAGCAGTTTGCCCGTCTGCCCCACACCCCAGTGACATCTTCCTGTGCCGACGCTCCTTGTCCCAACAACAATGCCGATGTTACCAGGATCGTACGGCGTGAGATCGAGGCCGCCTATCCGGCTGCCTTCGACTCCAGTCCCACCAACACATCTGCAGTCACGGTCTCACTGATCCAGGCAGTTGTACGCCAGGAGTTTGAAAACATGGGTCTTCACACCATCTGCTCGGCCCATCGCCCTGATACCCGCCCGGCTTCTTTGATTTCGCCCCGTCCCGCATCTTCTTACCCACCACGTTTCCGCAACCCATCTTAATGGCGCACTGCTGACGACAAGCCTATTTGTTTCCACTGCCATCGAATCGGGCACATTTCTCGGCACTGTCGTAGTCGCTGGAGTTCCCCGATCCGGTCTACTTATACTTCCTACTCTCGCCCCTCAGGTGGCCCTTCTCGTCCCTATGCCGCACGCTCCGATAATGACGCCACTGATTCTCCTGCAACGAACCGCCCCTATTCTCGTTCGCCTTCGCCCCAACGACGACAATCTCGCTCTCCCCAGCCCCGTCGCTCCTATTCGCCGACTACCTTCGGACGCCGCTCCCAGCCGGAAAACTAGACGATGCAGCGCCTCGAGGTGACGCTGCATTGCTCCCTACGCCGCCAAATCCTCTGCTGACTTTGCCCACTCATCTGAACCTTCTTGACGTGCAAGTCGACGGTGTTTCTGTGTCTGCTCTCATAGACACTGGGGCGCATTTGTCTGTAATGAGCGCTGACCTTCGTAACCGGCTCAAGAAAATTATCACGCCCGCCACGACGCCTGTTGTCCGTGTCGCCGATGGCGGAACAGCCCCCTAATTGGTATGTGTACCACCCGCGTCTCCTTCGCTGATCGCTCAACAATCGTGCTATTCACAGTCATCGCCCACTGTCCCCACGACATCATCCTCAGCTTAGACTTCCTCTCCGCACATTCTGCTCTCATCGATTGTTCCCCCAGTACTCTCCGCCTTGACCTGCCTGTTCTGGATCCTGCTTAACCACACCCCGGTCGCCTCAGTTCCGCCGACTTCGTTCGCTTGCCACCTTCGGCACTGACCTACGTTGACCTAGTGTCATCCCCACCAGTCCCCGACGGTCACTACATCGCGGCTCCTATGCAAGACGTCCTCCTTACACACGGGATCACAGTACCCCATACAGTTTTATCTATTACGGCGAATTGCGTCTGCCTGCCAGTGGTCAACTTTGGCTTGACGACACAAGTGCTGCCACGTGGGATGTCTTTGGCCCAGCTTTGTTCATTCGAGGATCACTCAGTAGCATCCATTGCAGTAGACGACACTTCATCCGATATTCCTCTACCATCGCAGTCGACAAATTGTACCATCGCTGACTTACGGAAAATGATTGCCCCCGCCTTGCCCTCCGAGCACGCTCGTGAACTCTACCGCGTCCTGTTTTCCTACCACGATATTTTTGCCTTTAACGATCGTCCTTTAGCCCAAACTACATCTGTCAAACATCGCATTAATACCGGCGATGCCCCTCCTATTCATCGCCGCCCGTATAGAGTATCACCAGCTGAGCGTCAAGTTATTCACGCAGAAGTTCGCAAAATGCTTGCCAAGAACATTATTGAACCGTCATGTAGTCCTTGGGCGTCACCGGTTGTGCTGGTAAAAAAGAAGGATGGCTCATGGCGATTTTGCGTGGATTATCGGCACCTTAACAGGGTTACCAAAAAGGACGTGTATCCCCTACCTTGGATTGATGACGCCCTTGACTGCCTCCACGGTGCTCGCTATTTCTCCTCTATTGACCTCCGCTCCGGCTATTAGCCGATTGCCGTGGACGATCTCGACCGCGAGAAGACTGCTTTTGTAACACCCGACGGTCTTTATCAATTCAAGGTGATGCCGTTCGGCCTTTGTAACGCTCCTGCCACGTTTGAACGCATGATGGACTCCCTTCTTCACGGTTTCAAATGGTCCACGTGCTTGTGCTACTTGGACGACGTTATCGTATTCTCCCCAACGTTCGCTACGCACCTCGAGCGCCTCTCATCAGTCCTGGACGTTTTTCGGCGAGCCGGTCTGCAACTCAACGCATCGAAGTGCCGATTCGGCCGTCGCCAGATTACCGTCCTTGGCCATCTCGTTGACGCGAACGGAGTGCAACCGGACCCAGGCAAGCTCCATGCTGTTACGCACTTCCCTGTTCCGAAGTGTGTCAAGGATGTGCGCAGCTTCATCGGCCTTTGTTCGTACTTCCGCCGTTTCGTGAGGAATTTCGCCGCCATAGCACGACCACTAACCGACCTGAAAATTTTTTTATCAGTGACCACTGCAGCAATCGTGAACGGGGTTGTTGCATCAAAATAAAATGAATCAATGCCGACTGTATAGCATACACTTTGATTTTAGGCGATCGTTTATTTTTGCAAATGTTATTGAATAGTGTAAACATCTAAAAAAATCATGCTTACGACCCTGTAGCTTCCAAATAAAACACAATACCACAACTTTCTAAACTGTATCTAAGGCGGCCAAAATTCTGGTATTTAGCATTGGTCTGAAATACACCAATAAATTTGTGAGTCCGGCTTTTGCTAAACCCTGATAAGCACAGCAACAATTTTAATTAAGCTACCAACTTAGATCGCGCCTTTGTCTAGTGCTTTCGATGCGCTGCACTTTAAAGTTTCGCACTCATGCAGTCGTCGGCGTGCCGCTATCCTCACGCAACTGTGCTCACTTCGTATTCGTCATGGCGCGGTTGTGAGGCCGTCGTGGCACCATCGTGATAATTGCGTCGTCATTGTAGCATGGCCAGCCCGTTGCCCTCAATACCGACTGCAATCGAACGCCTTGTAATGAGGTTAACTGCAAGTGATAATTAGTCTAGCAGCAGCGAACAGCAGGAACTATCATGCAATCATCGCACGGGTAGTCATCAGGTAGCTATCATGCAATCATCGCCCCGGTTGCGAAACGGCGCCATGCTGGCGACTCAGGGAGCCGACACGATGCGAGATTTGTGATGCGGCCTGAGACGGCTAATGTGCACTATCTCGCCACCTCTACAACGAAAGTTAGGTGACGGTGTGACGGCGTGAACGATACAGCTCACAAGTTAGGTGGAGTCGATGCTACGCCGCTGACCATGGTACCGCACAAATAGTTTACAATAAAGACTGCGGGTGTGAGGCGGTATTCATGGTCAAATGAGAGAACCGGCAGGGAAGGTGGGCGTGACCTGATCACTGTCACGTCGTGTTTTCTGACGGTCCCGTTTCTCGATAGTCAACGAACGAGCCAGCTAGCGAGATTTTCCAGCGTATCGGGCGACTCCTGAAATTGTAGTGCACTCAGATGTGTCAGGTCGGCAGGGCAGAATAGTATCCAGTGGACACGAATACTCGCGTCCATACAAGACAAAAATGAAAGTGAAAAACCGCTGCCTACTAACGGGAGTTAAGGGGAGCTAACGGGAGTTAAAAAATTAAATTATGGGGTTTGACGTGCCAAAACCACGATCCGATTATGAGGCACGCCATAGTGGGGGACTTGGGAAATTTTGACCACCTGGGGCTTTCTTAAAGGTGCACTCCATTTCGCCCCCATCGAAACGAGGCCACCATGGCCGGGATGCGATCCCGCGACCTCGTGCTGAGCAGCCGAACCCCACAGACACAAAGCAACCACGGCGGGTAACGAACGGGAGTATGGTGCCCCAACTGGTGTGGTCGGACGAGACGTACATCCTCAATATGTCGACGAGCATTCGGTTGAACCACTCCGTGAGGCCAAACCAGTCGATTTCCGGTTAATAATTTTGCACGCGCGAAGAAGGGGTTGTATTGATTCGGGCAAGAAGACATGACCACTCTCGCTGAGTAGTTCTCGAGGAGCACCATGGCGAATGACGAAGTTACAAAGAATGAACATCGCAACGTCGCGTGCGGTCGTGGCGAGAAGGGTCGCGGTCTCGGGGTAGCGCGTCAGGTGATCGACGCCTGCACTAATCCAGCGGTTTTCACATCCACTGCATGGAATCGCACGAGACCGACACGTGATGACCAAGGGCTTTGAGGAGGCTGAATGACGACGCGCTGCAGCATGTCGTACACTTGTTTCGTGATATAAGTCGGCGCTCTTATGCGGAAACGTGATGCGCAGGCTGTCGCAAGGTGGCATGAGAACCGGCGTCAATGCTATGAGACAGACGTGTCATGCGGCCCATGCATGCTTTGTTTCAGTCGAACGAAGAAACGAACTTGTTAAGGACTATAAGAAGTTGGGTGTGATGAGGTGGCGTAATGTCTGCGTCGATGGCGCAGTCGAAAACTGCTTAAGGCGGTGTTGGTGAGATAGAAGTTATGACGTCAAGATGAAAACGGGTGGTGCATCGTGAACGTCAAGATGTTAAATGCACGTGACAGCTTGCACAAAATTTAAAGTCTGACCACGCAGTATGGTCAGTGGGTAAGGGTGCGGATTACACATGGGCATCAAAGCGGGTTCAGACGTAACTGTGAGGACGACGGACTGGAGAAATAGGTCCTTGCCATGAGCAAGCATGCCAGATGGCGTAAACGCCAGGAGTGGAGTCTGGCACAGCAGCACACGACAGGTCGCAAGCACCAACGCCTCCGGAGGTAGATCAGTATCAGCATCACAACGGAGACGTTGCGAACACTGCGGTCGGCACCGACCGATGGTGTTCCACATAGTGGCGAAAAGGCCAGTTGCGTGCGAGAGCAATCAACAGTGGCACTGTGAGGTGACAGGAAGCACCATACGAGGGGTGCGACCTTGAGAACAGGATGGCAACACAAAAATCTCGATGATGTACGAAACCTTTTGATTGACTACACGGCCGGTGCATACAGCTCTAGAAAGAATGCGCTGCGCGCTAGCATGCAGAGCGTCACGCCAGAGAGCGAGGTAGTGACGCTTTTCAGCTTACGATAAAGATTTTCGTGGCCGACGAAAACGGCGGCCCCGGTACCGACAAGAGCTTGTGCGGCTGCTCCCTCCACCTGGACGTCAGTGACATTCTGCGGTGAGAACTGAGGTCTTAGACAGTTGGATGAACTTGCAGTTCTTGCCTCGGAAACTGCGCTGACCAGTTTCCCTTCGCAGTAGGTGGCCGACTGCGCATAGGTGACAGCGACTGTCGACGTGGAGAAGGAGAACGGCGACTGTCTGAACGGCGGTCGAGATGGAATGGTCTCGGCGACGAGTCGGTGGCATCTCGGCCACGAATTTCGGCGGCATGTTGAGGCGCGTAGCGAAACTGGTTGAAGACGCCATGGTTAGCCGATATATTACGATGACAGAAGCGCACACGTGACCAGCGATTTTATAGGTGAAGCAAAAAAGCCTGTTGTCTGTGTGCGCCACGTGTCGGCTCGATTCACTGAAAGAAGATATGGGGTTTTACGCAGCAAAACCACGCCGTAGTGAGGACGCCGCAATAATCTCGACCGCCAGGGATTATTTAACGTGTGCAAACCTAAGTAAACGGATGTTTTTGCATTTCTTCCCCATTGAAATGCGGTTGCCGTGGCCAGGATTCGATCCCATGACCTCGTGCTTAGCAGCCCAAGACCATAGCTACTAAGGAACCACGGTGGGCCAAACTGGCGTTAAAGAGACTGATTGCGAAGCAGCACATACCCCGTGACACACGTTGGCCTTTAAGAGGCTCATTGAAAAGCGGCACATACCCAGCTTCACATGCTCAGTGACTCAAATTGGTACACCAGTTTGTTTGGAATATGGTTCCCGCGCTACAGCAGCTCAATTTCCTGCCCGTTATACTAGGGGTTCCCAAACCTTCCGGCCGTGGCGAAACTAACCTGCTTTCTCAGAGTACCGAATCTGCAAGTAGTGTCGAGCCTACAAGCACGAGACTGCATGTGTCAAATATACAGTTTCCCGCCTGGGCTTATCCTTCGATGCTCAGTCGCAAACGCAGCAAGATTTAGTTTTCTGTAACTAGACATCCCTTTTTAAACTCACCCAGGTTCACACCCTGTTGTCATCACTTCGCAGAATATTTTATGATCACTACCTACCTCACTGTATCTGTGGTCATATCTTGCATAAATGTTATTTTGTGCAGTTTTACAGCCATATAATATCCACAATCCATGTCACATTGACAACCAATTACCATGACCTTGACACTGTTTGTCCATAACTGGCCCTTGCGCCAATACCATTCTGTCACCATCATCATCATCGTCATCATCATCATCATCATCATGTCAACTTACGTTCTGTTCAAAAGTGCGAGCTCACAAAGGTGGGTCAAGATGAAACCACCGTGGCATCCATGTGCGGTCACAGTGCTTGTTGTTAGACCACTGAAGCCAAGGTAGCGGGACCTGGTCCAGGTTCCCTCCTCTCTTTATAGATCAGCCGCGATAATGCGCTTTATATGACACGCACTATATATATATATATATATATATATATATATATTCGAATGGTGCGCCCACCTGAGGAAACCATTCTTCCACCTCCAGGCCGGCTGGCAGCAAATGGTGGTGAACTCTTGGCTCATCGATGGCTTGCTTGATGTTCTTCCCTTGCCAGAGTGTGCGCATTGCAACCTATTAAGCATAGAAATGAAGCTTATTTTGAATCACATAGGAAGCATGTGTGTTCCTATATCATAATTACATAGGTATGTATGTCTCATTTGAGGTTTTCTGATGGATATATTCCGTATCTCTAAATGTATCACGGTAAAGCTGTTCAAATAAGACCTTCGCGCGGACCAATAATAACACAGTAAATGAATTACTGCTAAAAGGAAGCTCAAACAACCAATTCAATGGCTTCCCCGAGCGCGCATGGAAATTACGGCAAGCATGACCAAATAATGGTTCAGGACAATACTTAATGATCAAGAAATTACGACATGTCGAAGCGATACAAGCCAGCATGAGCACAGGTCTAAGATACTACAATTCGTTGGAAGAGCATGTAAGAGCGCTGAAAATATTTTGACGTGCTGAGGAGAGACGTATTATCTTATCTACAAGCCCACACACTACACTCTAAGAAAAATTTGGACCCTTTGAGTCGTATCTTGCCGCACAACAATAAAGGCCATCTGTCTTGTCCGCATTTCTCTTCTTTAACGCTGCGAGCCCGGTGCTTCCCAGTAACGAATGGCATGCGCGTTATCGGCATGACATAGCATTGGCGACAGGAAAGTAGCAAAATCTTCGTCGAGGAAGACTTCGATTGTAGAGCTGTTCGGAAGAGCGTCTGTGATCGCGTAGTTCCCTTTCATTGAAATCCGCCGACTCAGGGAAATTGCCAAGGAGATAAAGACAATGCCTAAGGAATGACTCGGATTATAAGTACCTCAGGAGTTGACGGCAGCCTGCTGGGAGTACTGGTAGTGTTTTTTTTTGCGACATTGGCAGGGAGTCAAAGGTAGCAGCTCAATGGAAAACGAGACAATAAGGACCGTGGCCGAAGTAACTGATGTGGATCAATTTTGCAGGTCGGAAAGAGGCGAAGATGACCAACGATAGGAACCTCGCGTATCTGCACGTGTGCACTACCGCGCAGGTGAGCGGGAGTGACCAGGAACTGGTTGAGCCCGCCAGGACGCATGTTGTAACCGTAGAAAACATCATTCTTGAGCACAAACGTACTCAGAAAATGGCGAGATGTCCAAGAAGTGAGGCTGAGGTTCTGCTAGTAAGTTCTACAAGCTATTCTCTGAGCGAGATCACACAATTACGCTCGCCGCTCTCTGAAAAGTCGCTGAATCGCGCAACAAGCAGCTGTCTTCATGTAACCGGCCGGTCAAGTACACGACTGTGTAGGAGCACCCTCAAAAGCGCAGAACCCACAGAGGGAGTCACCTACTATTATATTTTAGGGAAGACAGCCAGTAGAAGGCGTGGTCGTCAGTGGTGAATGTGAATGGCCGGACCAAACTCTGAATGGGCGAATCCACTGCCCAAGCGAAATCAAAGCGTTCGCGTTTGGTAGCGGAGTAATTGCGCTTCAAACGTAAAAGAAGACGGCTAGCGTGCGCAAAACCGCGGTCGCGTCCGTCCAGGCGCTCAGCCAGAACAGCACCGATTCCAAATCCATTGGCATCGATGTGAACTTCCATTGGAGCGGGCACATCGAAGTCGACGAGAAGGGGTGGCCAAGTAAACCACACAGTAAGCTCCGACAGCGCAGTAGCTTGACGAGAGTTCAAAAAAAACAAAAAAGCGGCGCTTTTTTTCTTATGAAGCTGGGTGAGAGGCCGTGCAACGTGCTCAAATTTACGCAATAAACTTCGGAAGTGTGAGAAGAGGTGCACAAAGCTTGGAACATTGTTCATCGAGGTTTACACGGGAAAAGTATTGGCGGCGCGAACTTGTCCAGGATCGGGTCGGACATGCTAAAAAAAATTACACATTAACACTTAAATATACCATGCATATAAGCTGTTGTCTATTTGACTAAAATATACGCAAGGTAATGTTTATAATCATTACATTTCGAAGCGAATTCTCCAAGCGTAAAACAGCGTTGCAGGTGTATATACAGAACCCCGCATGTTAGAACACTGTGCATGAGGCTAATTGTATAAAGGCAGAGCTAGCATATACGTTGGAAAGCATCCGTGATTGCTCGGAATGGTCAGTTGATTTTGTCTGCATATCTTATTAGCATTATTGGCAACAAAGGACAAAGCTATAACTGATGTCTTCAAGCTTTCTACACATCAATTAGGCTAGCATCTCCAAATGAAAGACAGATATAAGCCTGAAACTGTGCTCTGCAAGTTTACTACTAATGTATATAAAAAATTGTCGCAGAAACCATCGAGGATTATTGCCAAATACACCATCACTTTATTGTGAGTAATCAAAGTTTATTTTTTGAAACTATCCAAGTCACCCAGCAATCACGAAAACCTATTAACATATCAGGAGACACACGAAGCTACGATCTTAGTGCCAATCACAGTGCTCAATGATACCATGACACGATATATCATGTTGCACTCATTGCACCCCATTTGAAACCTAGAAATTTATTTAAGGTCCATGACGAAGGGGGAGGTGGGGGGGAGGGAGGGGTATAGTTTTCTTTTGGACGTTGCTCATTTGTTCTTTGGTTGTTTGTGTTACTGCGCAGCCACCCAAATGAAGCAGTGTAGTTCTCGAAAGACGATAGTAAGAATGAAGAATTTGATGAACGTGTTTCTTCATTGTAGTTGGTGGTGGTTTAGTCTGATACACCCGTGCAAGGACGGTATTTGGATATTTTTCCAACATGTCTGACCCCCTTAATTAAATTATCGGCTTTTACCTGCCAAGACCAACATATTGTCACGTGGTAGTGACGGTGAAGAAAGAAGCAATAACACAGTAGCAATACTGTGAACGAGAAAACTAACTTTTATTGGGCGAACCTGTGCCCACAAAAACAGGCTACACTTATAGCACAACGATAGCGGCGAACACGGTCGGCGATCGTCGGAAAAACTGATCAGCGGGTCAAGCGCGTCGGCTTTTATAGATCAGCCGTCGAATGTTCCAGATTAACTGATGGGACCCGCGTGTCTTCCACAAAGTTCTACACCATTCGTGTCACGCGATAAAATCTGATAACACAAGGTTCGGCGACAACAGACACGCGGATAGAAGCGTCGATAACTTTCCAGAAACGTCGGATACATGCAGGCGCGTCCCTCGCTCTGCGATTACAGTTGTTAAGCGGCGAAACGTGGTTGCGCGATAAAGATAAGTACACGTGTCATTACCCCCCTCTTAAAAAGCATCGACCCGATGCTGCAAACAAACGAAAGTAACAAAGAAAAGCACTCGTAGCAAAGAAAACAACAAACTAAGGAAGTTCATCAGCGTCCGTAAAATGGTTTAAGGCGCACCACGTGGACCACTTCAGATCGTGCGCGGCGCCGCTGTGAGTGCGAAATGCCGTCTGGCACGACCTCGTAGTCCAGTGCACCAATACGTCGGATGATCTTGTACGGTCCAAAATAGCGACGCAAAAGCTTCTCGCTCAGTCCTCGTCGGCGTATAGGGGTCCATACCCAAACACGGTCGCCGGGCTGGTACTCGACGAAGCGTCGTCGGAGATTGTAGTGTCGGCTGTCGGTCCCCTGCTGGTTCTTGATTCGCAGGCGGGCGAGCTGTCGGGCTTCTTCGGCGCGCTGGAGATAGGTAGCGACGTCAAGATTCTCTTCGTCCGTTACGTGCGGCAGCATGGCGTCGAGCGTCGTCGTCGGGTTCCTGCCGTAAACCAACTTGAACGGCGTGATCTGTGTTGTTTCTTGCACCGCCGTGTTATAAGCGAATGTTACGTACGGCAGGACGGCATCCCAGGTCTTGTGTTCGACGTCGACGTACATCGCTAGCATGTCGGCGAGGGTCTTATTCAGCCGCTCCGTAAGACCATTCGTCTGCGGGTGGTAAGCCGTTGTCCTCCTGTGCCTTGTCTGACTGTATTTCAGAATGGCTTGGGTGAGCTCCGCTGTAAAGGCCGTTCCTCGGTCGGTGATGAGGACTTCTGGGGCGCCATGTCGCAGCAGGATGTTTTCGATAAAGAATTTCGCCACTTCGGCTGCGCTACCTTTCGGCAGTGCTTTTGTTTCAGCGAAGCGGGTGAGGTAGTCCGTCGCCACGACGATCCACTTATTTCCGGTTGTTGACGTCGGAAAGGGTCCCAACAAGTCCATCCCGATCTGCTGGAATGGTCGGCAAGGGGGCTCGATTGGCTGTAGTAATCCGGCTGGCCCTGTCGGCGGTGTCTTGCGTCGCTGACAGTCTCGGCATGTTCTGACATAACGGGCGACGTCGGTGGTCAGGCGCGGCCAATAATACTTTTCTTGTATCCTTGATAGTGTCCGGGAAAATCCGAGGTGTCCAGCGGTCGGATCGTCATGTAGGGCATGCAATACTTCTGGACGAAGTCCTGACGGGACAACAAGAAGGTAATTGGCGCGGACTGGCGAGAAGTTCTTCTTCACGAGTAGACTGTCTTGAAGCGTGAAGGAAGATAATCCGCGCTTAAATGCCCTGGGGACAACGTCGGTGTGCCCTTCCAAATAATCGACGAGGCCTTTAAGTTCCGGGTCCGCTCGTTGTTGTTCGGCGAAGTCTTCCGCGCTTATTATTCCAAGGAAGGCGTCGTCATCCTCGTCATCTTGCGGCGGCGGGTCAATGGGGGCGCGGGATAGGCAATCGGCGTCTGAGTGTTTTCGTCCGGACTTGTATGTTACGGTGATGTCGTATTCTTGTAGTCTGAGGCTCCACCGTGCCAGCCGTCCTGAGGGATCCTTTAAATTCGCTAGCCAACACAAGGCGTGATGGTCGCTGACGACTTTGAATGGCCTGCCATATAGGTAAGGGCGAAATTTCGCTGTAGCCCAAACGATGGCGAGGCATTCCTTTTCGGTTGTAGAATAGTTGCCTTCCGCTTTTGACAACGACCGGCTAGCGTAAGCTATCACGTGTTCATGTCCATCTTTTCTCTGGACCAAGACGGCGCCGAGGCCTAGGCTACTGGCGTCAGTGTGGATTTCGGTATCGGCGTGATCGTCGAAGTGCGCAAGTACGGGCGGCGACTGCATGCGTCGTTTGAGTTCTTGAAATGCCTCGGCCTGCGGCGTTTCCCACTTGAACTCGACGTCGCATTTAGTTAACTGCGTCAGCGGCTCAGCGATGCGTGAAAAGTCCTTGACAAAGCGCCTATAGTAGGCACACATGCCAAGGAATCTGCGCACTGCCTTCTTGTCGATTGGCTGCGGGAACTTTGCGATGGCAGCTGTCTTCTGCGGGTCGGGGCGTACTCCAGATTTGCTGATGACATGGCCTAGGAATAGAAGCTCATCGTAAGCGAAGTGACACTTTTCCGGCTTCAGGGTGAGCCCTGATGACTTGATGGCCTCTAATACTGTCGCAAGCCGCTTAAGGTGATCGTCGAAATTTCCGGCGAAGACGACGACGTCATCCAAGTAAACAAGACAGGTCTGCCACTTCAATCCTGCTAAAACCGTGTCCATCACGCGCTGGAACGTTGCAGGCGCCGAGCACAGTCCAAACGGCATAACCTTGAATTCATAGAGGCCGTCTGGCGTGATGAAGGCGGTCTTTTCGCGATCCCTTTCGTCGACTTCTATTTGCCAGTAGCCAGACTTGAGGTCCATCGATGAGAAGTATTTAGCATTGCAGAGCCGATCTAATGCGTCGTCTATCCGTGGGAGGGGGTATACGTCTTTCTTCGTGATTTTGTTCAGTCGACGATAATCGACGCAGAAACGTAGGGTTCCGTCCTTTTTCTTCACTAAAACAACTGGAGACGCCCACGGGCTTTTCGACGGCTGGATGATGTCGTCGCGCAGCATTTCGTCGACTTGTTGTCTTATAGCTTCGCGTTCTCGCGTCGAAACTCGGTAAGGGCTCTGGCGTAGTGGTCGAGCGCTCTCTTCGGTGATTATGCGATGCTTTGCGACTGGTGTTTGTCGAATCCTTGATGACGTCGAAAAGCAGTCTTTGTATCGTCGAAGCAGACTTCTGAGCTGTTGCTGCTTAATCACGGGGAGACTTGGATTTATCTTGAAGTCTGGCTCGGGAACTACGGTCGTCGGGGTAGATGCAACAGAATCCGAGAGGACGAAGGCATCGCTGGTTTCCTGTATTTCCTCGATGAATGCGATCGTCGTGCCCTTGTTGATGTGCTTGAACTCCTGGCTGAAGTTTGTCAGCAACACTCTCGTGTTTCCTCCGTGCAGTCGAGCGATCCCTCTTGCGACGCAAATTTCACGGTCGAGTAGTAGACGTTGGTCGCCTTCGATGACGCCTTCTACGTCAGCGGGTGTTTCGGTGCCGACCGAAATAACGATGCTGGAGCGAGGCGGGATGCTCACTTGATCTTCGAGCACACTCAAGGCGTGGTGGCTACAAGGGCGCTCCGATGGTATCGCTTGATCTTCCGACAGCGTTATTGACTGCGACTTCAGGTCGATGATGGCGCCGTGTTGGTTCAGGAAGTCCATGCCGAGAATGACGTCTCGTGAACACTGTTGCAGGATAACGAAGGTGGCAGGGTAAGTCCGGTCATGAATGGTAATTCTTGCCGTGCAGATTCCAGTCGGCGTAATGAGGTGCCCTCCAGCGGTCCGAATTTGGGGGCCCTCCCATGCAGTCTTTACCTTCTTCAACTGGTCGGCGATGCGTCCCCTGATTACGGAGTAATCGGCCCCTGTGTCGACTAAGGCAGTGACTGCGTGGCCGTCGAGAAGCACGTCAAGGTCGGTGGTTCTTTGTCTGGCGTTGCAGTTAGGTCGTGGCGTCGGATCACGGCTGCGTCGTGTTGAACTGAAGCTGGAACGTCGCTTCGTCAGGTCGTCTTTCGTCGGTGTAGTCTTGGCTTCCTGACTTCGTCGGGACGGCGGCGTGTCGTCATTAGGTCGTCGAGACGGTTTCTTCGTCGTCTTCGTCGGCGGCGGAGGATCTTCGTCAATTCGATGAACAGCAACCGCACCTCCATCGGTTGCTGCTTTTAGTTTTCCGGATATGGGCTCGCAGAGCGGCCCCGGGCTGGGCCGGTGTATGGTCGGTGCTGCGGCGACAGGTAGCGGCCTGGTGACGGCGAACGGGACTGTCGTCGAGGGCTCCACTGAGTAGCGGCGAGGTAATCGGCGATGTCACGAGGGCGTTCACCTTCCCTCGGGCGCTGTGCGTTCACGGCGAAGCCTCGCAATCCCAGGTCGCGGTATGGGCATCGGCGGTACACGTGCCCGGCTTCGCCGCAGTGGTAGCAGAGCGGGCGGTGGTCGGGGGCGCGCCAAATGTCCGTCTTCCTCGCGTAGGTGCGCTGGGCGACGGGTGGGCGTGCTGGCGGCGGCGGCGGTGGACGACGGAATTGCGGCGTTACAGGGACCTGGCGTTGTCGCGGAGGGGGAGCTTGACGGCGTGCGATGGCGGCGTAAGTCATCGCTTCTGGCTGGGGCTGCGGTAATTGTGGTTGCACCTCAGGAACTCCTAGCGATCGGTGCACCTCTTCTTTCACGACGTCGGCGATCGAGGCCACTTGAGGCTGCGACGATGGCAAGACCTTGCGCAGTTCTTCGCGCACGATGGCCCTGATGGTCTCGCATAAATCGTCCGTGGCCAGTGATTGAATTCCGGAGTAGCTTGTTGGCTTGGTGCGTCGGTCAAATTGCCGGTTCCGCAATTCCAGTGTCTTCTCGATGCTCGTCGCCTCACGAAGAAACTCGTCGACGGTCTTCGGTGGACTTCTTACCATACCGGCGAAAAGTTCCTCCTTTACGCCACGCATCAGTAGACGTACTTTCTTCTCCTCGGACATTTCTGGGTCGGCGTGGCGGAACAGACGGCTCATTTCCTCAGTGAAAATCGCGATCGTCTCATTCGGCAGCTGCGCTCTTGTCTCCAGTAGAGCTTGGGCTCGCTCTTTTCGCACGACGCTTTGAAATGTTTTCAGGAAGCCGCTTCGGAAGAGGTCCCACGTCGTCAAGGTGGCTTCTCGATTCTCGAACCACGTCTTGGCGGCGTCCTCTAATGCGAAATAGACATGTCGTAGCTTGTCCTCGCTTGCCCAGTTGTTAAACGTAGCGACCCTCTCATACGTTTCCAGCCAGGTTTCCGGGTCCTCAAATGTGGAACCGCGGAACGTCGGTGGTTCCCTGGGCTGCTGCAGGACGATGGGGGACGCTGGGGCTGCCATTGTGGTTGCCTTGGCCACAATCTTCTTGGTCTTCTCAGGTAGAAGTCCGTGCTCCGGGGGCAGCTGTTGAAGACGGCGGCTTGCTCGGTGGTCCGGGATTACGTTGGTGTTCTGTTCGCGGTCTGGGCTGGGATCACGGCTTGTCGGGGGCGTCCTGTACATGGACGAAAAGCACCTCCACCAGATGTCACGTGGTAGTGACGGTGAAGAAAGAAGCAATAACACAGTAGCAATACTGTGAACGAGAAAACTAACTTTTATTGGGCGAACCTGTGCCCACAAAAACAGGCTACACTTATAGCACAACGATAGCGGCGAACACGGTCGGCGATCGTCGGAAAAACTGATCAGCGGGTCAAGCGCGTCGGCTTTTATAGATCAGCCGTCGAATGTTCCAGATTAACTGATGGGACCCGCGTGTCTTCCACAAAGTTCTACACCATTCGTGTCACGCGATAAAATCTGATAACACAAGGTTCGGCGACAACAGACACGCGGATAGAAGCGTCGATAACTTTCCAGAAACGTCGGATACATGCAGGCGCGTCCCTCGCTCTGCGATTACAGTTGTTAAGCGGCGAAACGTGGTTGCGCGATAAAGATAAGTACACGTGTCAATATGATTATGAGGCACACCGTTGGCAGTAATTTGATCCCGCGACCTTGCGCTCAGCAGCGGCCATTTTTGTTACCTGGTGCTGTGATATGGCAACCATCTGCATGGTTAAAAGAAGAGTCTTAGTGCAAGTTGTTAGTTGTGCAGTTATTCGTCAGCGCTTGTGATGTAGCTTTGTGTTTCTCCTTGTCCTTGTCTCTGTCGCACCGTGTTTTTATTCAAATCATGTCAGAGTTGGCTAGGGCCACAGGTGTCAGAGCTATCTAAGACAGAGGTTCTTCTGTTGCATTCAAAACCCACCTACTCAAATATACCATTAGGTAGACAAATAGTCACAGCCTTGTATCATGTGTTTTATTCCTCCAACGTTACGTCCCACTCCTACCAAAAGAAAGGGTGCACGGAGCACATATTGCTGTTTGTGAATTGCAGTTTTCAAAGCTTCTCCAACGTACTTTATGGAAAGCTGTGTTATCATAGCCAACTGTCTGACTTGTATTTAGAGCAGCGAAACTCGTATGAATCTGATGGTGCAAAAAGTCGCAGTTTCGCCTGAAAGGCGAAGTATCGATTGCGATAGCAATATAGGAGACAGCTATACGAAGCAAGAACATTGTAGTTTTATCGGCCACATAGACTTGAGAACATTCGCTAACTGAATTAACAAGCATGGTGTCCGAGCGCACAAGCAAGCATGAAAAAATAAATCATAGTCGATGAGCGAGGACACTCGCTGTCGAAACGCAGGTGTGAGCAAGTGCGGCAGCAGCAGCGAACGAAGTACCAACTCGCCCAACTATCAGTTCTGCTGAAGCGAAGTGAGCTTCATGTGGTCTATCATGATCATCACCATCAGCCTGGTTACGCCCACTGCTGGCAAAGGCCTCTCCCATATTTCTCCAACAACCCCGGTCATGTACTAATTGTGGCCATGCCGTCCCTGCAAACTTCTTAATCTCATCCGCCCAACTAACTTTCTGCCGCCCCCTGCTACGCTTCCCTTCCCTTGGAATCCAGCCCGTAACCCTTAATGACCATCGGTTATCTTCCCTCCTCATTACATGCCCTGCCCATGCCCATTCCTTTTCTTGATTTCAACTACGATGCCATTAACTCGCGTTTGTTCCCTCACCCAGTCTGCTCGTTTCTTATCCCTTAACGTTACACCTATCATTCCTCTTTCCATAGCTCGTTGCGTCGTCCTCAATTTGAGTACAACCCTTTTCGTAAGCCTCCAGGTTTCTGCCCCGTAGGTGAGTACTGGTAGGACACAGCTATTATACACTTTTCTCTTGAGGGATAATGGCAACCTGCTGTTCATGATCTGGGAATGCCTACCAAACGCACCCCAGCCCATTCTTATTCTTCTGATTATTTCCGTCTCATGATCCGGATCCGCAGTCGCTAGCTGCCCTAAGTAGATGTATTCCCTTACGACTTCCAGTGCCTCGCTGCCTATTGTAAATTGCTGTTCACTTCCGAGACTGTTAAACATTACTTTAGTTTTCTGCAGATTAATTTTTAGACCGAATCTTCTGCTTTGCCTCTTGAGGTCAGTGAGCATGCATTGCAGTTGGTCCCCTGAGTTACTAAGCAAGGCAATATCATAAGCGAATCGCAAGTTACTAAGGTATTCTCCATTAACTTTTATCCCCATTTCTTCCCAATCCAGGTCTCTGAATACCTCCTGTAAACACGCTGTGAATAGCATTGGAGAGATCGTATCTCCCTGCCCGACGCCTTTCTTTATTGGGATTTTGTTGCTTTCTTTATGGAGGACTGCGGTGGCTGTGGAGCCGCTATAGATATCTTTCAGTATTTTTACATACGGCTCGTCTACACCCTCACTCCGTAATGCCTCCATCACTGCTGAGGTTTCGACAGAATCAAATGCTTTCTCGTAATCAATGAAAACTGTATATAAGGGTTGGTTATATTCCGCACATTTCTCTATAACCTGATGGATAGTGTGAATATGGTCTATGGTTGAGTAGCCTTTACGGAATCCTGTCTGGTCCTTTGGCTGACAGAAGTCTAAGCGTTCGTGATTCTATTTGCGATTGCCTTACTAAATACTTTGTAGGCAACAGAGAGCAATCTGATCGGTCTATAATTTTTCAAGTCTTTGGCGTCCCCTTTCATATGGATTAGGATTATGTTAGCGTTTTTCCAAGATTCCGGTACGCTCGACGTTATGAGGCATTGCGTATACAGGGTGGCCAGTTTCTCTAGAACAATCTGTCCACCATCCTTCAACGAATCTGCTGTTACCTGATGCTCCCCAGCTGCCTTCCCCCTTTGCATAGCTCTCAAGGCTTTCTTTACTTCTTCCGACGTTACCTGTGGGATTTCGAATTCCTCTAGACTATTCGCTCTTCCATTATCGTCGTGGGTGCCACTGGTACTGTATAAATTTATATAGAACTCCTCAGCAACTTGAACTATCTTATCCATATTAGTAATGATATTGCCGGCTTTGTCTCTTAACGCATACATCTGATTCTTGCAAATTCCTAGTTTCTTCTTCACTGTTTTTAGGCTTCCTCCGTTCCAGAGAGCATGTTCGATTCTATCCATATTATACTTCCTTATGTCAGCTGTCTTACGCTTGTTGATTAACTTCGAAAGTTCTGCCAGTTCGATTCTAGCTGTAGGGTTAGAGGCTTTCATACATTGGCGTTTCTTGATCGGATCTTTCGTCTCCTGCGATAGTTTACTGGTGTTCTGCCTAACGGAGTTACCACCGACTTCCATTGCACACTCCTTAATAATGCCGACAAGATTGTCGTTCAATGCTTCAACACTATGGTCCTCTTCTGCGAATACCTGTTCCGAATACAGCCGAATACCTGTTCTGTAGCTTGATCTCGAATTCCTCTATTTTCCCTCTTACCGCTAACTCATTGATCGGCTTCTTATGTACCAGTTTCTTCCGTTCCCTTCTCTGGCCTAGGCTAATTTGAGTTCTTACCATCCTTGTGGTCTATCACTTCTACACAAAAGCGGCGAGAACACAGCGCACACAAAGGAATGACCCGCCTGCGGGATCCCTTTCAAGATACGGCGCGCGCGACCTCGCGCGGCGGTGCAAAGTAGCCACTTGTTGGCGGAATCAAGGCCGCGCCCCCTACCCACCCCTTCCCTTCCGTGCTACCTGCCGCCTTTCCTCCATATATGGTGCGCGACATTGAGCGGCGAGCGTCAGTTGCCCTTGTGCCGCTCAGGAAATGCACGGCTGCTGCCGGAGCACAACGCCCGCCCTCTGCCTCCCTCGCCCTTTCTCCCATGTCCCCACGGGCTTTCGCGCGACGGAAGACGGCGCGTTTGCTCCACGCTTTCTTCCTTCGCGCGCGCCAGATTAAGCCGCGATCGTGTGCTTCCCTCGCACGCTTTCATTCGCACATACACACACGATGCGCGGTGATGGTGTTGTTGCCCTTGGTCTTTATGCCGAACATCATGGCGACGCCGACGAAAAGAATGCATCTGGAGTGTCCATCTAATTGCTGTTGCAATACAAATGTAAGCCTCAGAACTGTCCCGTTCATTCCGCCTGGTCCCTATGATACATAACTGGGGTGGAAGGTCGGGAGTGGTCTTTGCCATAGAGATCTGATGCTTGAAGTTTTGAACCCGTCAAATTTTTGATAGGCAATAAAGTTTCACCAGTTAAACGCCCAAATATTGTAGTCGCTGGCCGCATCGAATGTCTTAAGTGGTAAACCCAGGAAAAACGAGAAGAAAGGGGTTAACCGAGGGGCACAATTTCTTAAATAATGTCATAAGAGGCCAACAAGCAGACACCAAAGACAACACAGGGGAAATTACTTGTAATGAATAATTGAATTAAAGAAATGAAAAATTATGGAAGTGAAAGTGGATGAAAGAACACCTGCTTCACCTCCGCCGCGGGTCAGGCCGATATTGCAATATCTTCGGCATCGGCCATGTATGGGGAGTGATTAACACCTGCTTCACCTCTGCCGCGGGTCGGCCTGGCATTGCGCTGTCTCCGGGATCGGCCCACGTATGGGGAGTTTCTTGCTGATGACACGAAACGTTTCTTGGTCGGTAGAGGTATACAGCTTCCCTGTAAAACAACTTGCCGCAGGTGGGGGACGATCCCACGGCTTCGCATTACGCGTGCTATGTTCTATCCGATAGAATTTGTAGAGCATGGCATGCGTAATGCGAAGACACGGCAACGTTCCCCACCTGCGGCAGGTTGCTTTTATATCCTCTTTCACTTCCAATAATTTATCATTTCTCTATTTCAATTATGAAGTGCAAGTAATTTCGACTGTGTGGTCCTTGTTGACTTTGTTCGCTAACCTTTTATGACACCCCGAAAAACGTATTTGCGAGCATAGTTCAAATTAACCACACCGAATTGGTTGCATATTATTTGATAGTTACGATGATGGGCGGGAATGCAACGTTCGAAAGCAGGACGGTAGTGTTAGGATTTCAAATGTAGTCGCCGTGCGCGACAGGTGGTTCGGGCAAAAGGGCAATATAAGCCACGGCGTGTAAAGGCAGGCGAACTTAACCAGTTGAACACAGTCGACTCAGCGCAGGATCGAGAGCGTAAGCGTCACATTTACACGTGTACACTATCTTTTTCTGAGGGCCATTTTTCCCCGCGTAATCATTATTACAATGTGATCGCGCGGTGCTTCCTTTAACATGGGAATATCACAGGGAATATTGCACGACTCCAGCAGAACACACAATGAGGGCCGAGTGTGCGGACAAGAAATCAAGGCCCAAATTTTTTCGTAGGTGCAGTGCTCCAAGGAATGAAACAAAACAGGAGTACGGTGTCAAGCAACAGTGACCCAAGCAGCCCACATAATATTAGTTGGATATGGCAAATCAGTTCTGCGAGAGCACACAAGGTGAAAAAAAGGGTAATGGAAGGCGAAAATTGTCGTCTGACCATGTTGGACTTGAACCCGGGACGACCGTCTTTTCGGTGCCGTTGCTCTACTGCCTGAACTAACCAGGGGGCTGTAGCAAATCATCGCGCGAGGACGAATTAATTGAAAACTTCAAGAACAGAGACACTCAATATGGCCAATCAGTGCGGCACGGCTCTTGAAGAGGAAATTGCAAAAAACATTACACAAGAATTACATAAAATTACACAAAAGAAAAAAAATATTTAAGACCTTTACATAAAAACTGGTATAGGCCTATCATTGAGGGGGCGTCATTAGTATCCAGTGTTGTGTTAGCGAGAATGAAAGTACAGGCTTTGAATTCGAGCATGCAGGCCGGCAGATCGTTAGCAAGGTCTGTTGACGAAATAATTTGAATGAAGTCCGACCTTGGCCAATGCCTGACCGACACGCATCTGGATTACTGAATTTCTTTCTTGTAAATCATCTACACCATTGACCTATGGAGAAGCTCAAGATGCAGCCTTCGATCTCCCAGTGAACGATGCTTAAAAAGACTGTCGTGTGTAATTGGCACAAGCGAAGTACAACTGTTCTCGAAGGCGGAAACTCTTTAAAATTTTACACCCTTTGGGTCGTAGCTTGTCCGACAACGATAATTGTCATTTGCTTTGCCCGCATTTCCTTTCTTGAATGTTGCGAGCCCAGTGCTTCCAAGCCACGAACGACTTGCGCGTTATCAGCGTCTCACAGCATTCTTGACAGGAAGGTAGAGGGCGCTGAGTTTTCTAGAAAGAAGCGCAAGCAAGGCCGATTATGATTATTGTTTTGGGCGAACATAAGCCGTCAAAGGGTGTAAACGTTTTTAGGAGTGAAGTAGAGTGAAATATCTCGTCCCTTGTTCGAAGCGGCGCAATTCAGATATGACATCCTGCACTCTCGATGGATGCTTACAAGCGCACGGGTTAAATGCGTGGTCAGCTATTTGAATAAGGACCTGTGCGACGTTTCTAGTTCGGTATCTGTTCATCAGTTTTGCATCAAGAGCGAGCACTTCCTGGATGTACATCAGGTACGACTAGGTGCAAACCTCAATGCGCAAAGTGATGTCTTTCTCCGCTGTACGCTGGCAGCCAACAGGCTTGCCGAACTACGGCTCTAGCTTCCGTTTCTAGAGGGCCCAGCTGGTGAGCTCTTCCTGGGAGCTCTCCCAGCAGACCCGTCCCGTATGCTTGGAGCAGAAGGCCAGGTTAACTAGCATATGGGAGCCAGGCGCAAACTGTAGTGCAAGTTTACGCGTTCGTTCATCTGAAGCCAGTTTTTAACACCAAAGCTTCCGGTGCTGGAAAAGATGCCTGTATCTCACCACTGCGCCACGGTGATGGCAGGCACGGCGATTAAAGTGTTTGAAGCGTTCTCGCTTTCAATGCGCTTTGCAGCGGCAGCCAAAGAGGGACCGCTGCGTAACTTAGTCTTGACGTGCAGAAAGGCCAACACCATCACCAGCAAGTTACAGGAAGAGAGCTATAAAATTAATCTGCAGGTG